>NC_092624.1:2667500-2680000 GCF_047663525.1 Anas platyrhynchos | reverse complement strand
GCAGCCCAGCCACTGTCCCCTCAGAACTGGCGCGTGTGGGCAGCAGGCCTGGCCAGCCGACATGGTCCATTCTGTGTCCCCAGCCATGCGGCGAGCTGCCAGGTGGGTCCCACTGCTCGTTGTGTGTCTGAGGTTCTTAAAGACAGTAAGTAACTACATGATTCCCACAACAACGGTGGAAGAAATCCACAACAACAACAACAACAACAAAATAGATAGAGATATATAAAACCAGCTAAGGCAAGACATGGTTCTTGCCCACCGTCACGGTGCACCAGGAGCTGTGAAGGAGGCTGGGGAGAGGGCGATCAGGGTACAGTCACTGTCCAAGTCTGGCTGCCACCTGCACACAACATGAGGGCCCTCCGGTCTGCCCCCCACAGACACTTGGAACCCAAAGGAGGGCTGGCCGCCAGCTCGCTACGTTCGCTTTGCTTCTCTTTGTTTTGCCTTGCTCCGCTTTGCTTTGCTCTTCCTGGCACAGTTTTGCTTTCCCATCCCTCCTTTCCTCTGCTGTTCTTGCCCCAGCTTTGCTTTGCTTTGCCTCAGATTGTTTTGCTGTTTCTTTCCTGAAAATGCTTTGCTTTTCCTTGTGCTACGTTCCCTTGCTCTGCTTTGACTTGCTCGGCTTTCCCTTCCCTGGCCATGCTTTCCTTGGTTTAGTTTTGGGTTATAGACCTGGCACTGCTTTGCTTTTCCTACCCCTGCTGTGCTTTGCCTTGCCTCAAACTGCTTTGCTTTGCTTTGTTTGCTTTGTCTTCCCTGGTTATGCTTTGCTTTTCCTGGTGCTACTTTCCTTTGCTCAGCTTTGCCTTCCCTGGCCATGCTTTGTTTTGCTTTATGGGGCCATGCTTTCCTTTTTTTACCTTTGCCTTGCTCTCTTTTGCCTCACCTGCTCCTGCTCTCACTTCTATTTTCAGGACATGCTTACCTTTGTTTTGCTTTGCTTTGCTTTATATTTCTGGCATTGCTTTGCTTTTCCTTCTCTGCTCTGCTTAGCTTCTCTTAACCCGGCTCTGATTTGCCTTACCTCGAAATTTTTCGCTTTGTTGTGGTTTATATTTCTGTTTTTTTTTTTTTTTTGTTTTTGTTTTTGTTTTGTTTTGGTTTTTTTTGTTCATTTTTTATTTATTTATTTATTTCCACTTCTTTCTCTTTCCTGGCACTGCTTTGCTTTTCCTGGTGCTACTTTCCTTTGCTCAGCTTTGCCTTCCCTGGCCGTGCTGTGTTTTGCTTTATGGGGCCATGCTTTCCTTTTTTTACCTTTGCCTTGCTCTCTTTTGCCTCACCTGCTCCTGCTCTCCTTTCCATTTTCAGGCCATGCTTGCCTTTGTTTTGCTTTACTTTGTATTCCTGGCACTGCTTTGCTTTCCCTTTTGCTACTTTCCTTAGCTCTGCTTTGCCTTGCCTGGCCATGCTTTCCTTTGCCTTGCTTTGTATTCCTGGCATTGCTTTGCTTTTCCTTCTCTGCTCTGCTTAGCTTCTCTTAACCCTGCTCTGATTTGCCTCACCTCCAACTTTTTCGCTTTGTTGTGTTTATTTTAAAGGTGTTTTTTTGTTTGTTTGCTTGTTTGTTCATTTTTTCTTTTTTTTTTTTTTTTATTTATTTTCACTTCTTTCTCTTTCCTGGCACTGCTTTGTTTTTCCTTTTGCTACTTTCCTTAGCTCTGCTTTGCCTTCCCTGGCCTTCCTTTCGTTTGCTTTATCAGGCCATGTTTTCCTTTGTTTAGCTTTGCTTTGCTCTGCTTTGCTTTGCTTTGCCTTTCATCTTTTATTCGTTTTTCTTTTTTTTTAATTAATTAATTAAATAAATAAATTATTTATTTATTTATTTATTTCATGTTCCTTGCATGATTTGTTTTCGTTTTGGACCTATCTGATGTGTTTTTACAGGCCGTGCTTTGCTTTTCCAGGCCCTGGTGGTCACTGTTTTTCCCTATGCCTAGCAGGGCTTTTCATTTTCTTGCTCAGCTTTCATCCGCATTGCCTTCCTCTCCTGTGCTGTGCTAGGCTTCCTTTGGAGACTGTCTCACTGATTTTGCTGCTGAGTCGATTGGTAAATTTATGAACACATAAACCATCGGAAACAGAACTTGGCCTCCCCGCAGCCCAGCGACTGTCCACTCGGAACTGGCGCGTGTGGGCAGCAGGCCTGGCCAGCCGACATGGTCCATTCTTTGTCCCCAGCCATGCGGCGAGCTGCCAGGTGGGCCCCACTGCTAGTTGTGTGTCTGAGGTTCTCAACGACAGTAAGTAACTACATGATTCCCACAACTACGGTGGAAGAAATCCACAACAACAACAACAACAACAACAACAACAAAGCAGATAGAGATATATAAAATGTCACGGTGGACTAGGAGCTGTGAAGGAGGCTGGGGAGAGGGCGATCAGGGTACAGCCACTGTCCAAGTCTGGCTGCCACCTGTACACAAAATGGAGGCCCTCCGGTCTCCCCCCCACAGCCACCTGGAATCCAAAGGAGGGCTGGCCGCCAGCTCGCTACGTTCGCTTTGCTTCTCTTTGTATTGCCTTGCTCTGCTTTGCTTTGCTCTTCCTGGCACAGTTTTGCTTTCCCATACCTCCTTTCCTCTGCTGTTCTTGCCCCGGCTTTGCCTCAGATTGCTTTGCTTTTTCTTTCCTGAAAATGTTTTGCTTTTCCTTGTGCTACATTCCTTTGCTCTGCTTTGACTTGCTCAGCTTTGCCTTCCCTGGCCGTGCTTTGTTTTGCTTTATGGGGCCATGCTTTCCTTTTTTTACCTTTGCCTTGCTCTCTTTTGCCTCACCTGCTCCTGCTCTCACTTCTATTTTCAGGCCATGCTTGCCTTTGTTTTGCTTTACTTTGTATTCCTGGCACTGCTTTGCTGTTCCTTTTGCTACTTTCTTTTGTTCTGCTTTGCCTTGCCTGGCCATGCTTTCCTTTGCTTTGCTTTGTATTCCTGGCATTGCTTTGCTTTTCCTTCTCTGCTCTGCTTAGCTTCTCTTAACCCTGCTCTGATTTGCCTTACCTCCAACTTTTTCACTTTGTTGTGGTTTTTATTGCTGTTTTTTTTTGTTTTGTTTGTTTGTTTGGTTTTCTTCGTTATTTATTTATTTATTTATTTATTTTCACTTCTTTCTCTTTCCTGGGACTGCTTTGCTTTTCCTGGTGCTACTTTCCTTTGCTGAGCTTTGCCCTCCCTGGCCTTGCTTTTTTTTTTTTTTTTTTTTTTTTTTATAGGTCCATGCTTTCCTTTGTTTAGCTTTGCTTTCCTCTACTTTGTTCTGCTTTGCTATGCCTTTCCTGGTCATGCTTTGCATTTTTTTTTTTTTATTTTTATTTGATGTTCAATTCCATGCTTTCTGTTTTCCTTTTATGTCTTTTTCTTGTGTTTTCTCTGGCCGTGCTTTGCTTTTCCAGGCGCTGGATGTCATTGCTTTTCCCTATTGTCGTGGTTCCGCTCGAGTGGGCAGCCGAGCTCCACCACAGCCGCTCTCTCACTCCCCCTCCTCAAAGAGGAATGGGGAGAAAATCTGTGAAAGGGGCTCAAGGATTGGGATAAGGACGAGAAAATCACGCAATAATTAGTGTAACGGGCAAAACAGACTCAGCATAAGAAGACAGATAGTAAGATTTATTGCTCATTACTAACAAGCTAGAGAAGTGAGAAACAAAGGAAAGAAACCAAAAGCACCTCCCCCCCCATCCACCCTCTTCCACCTCCTCCCCCCGAGCGGCGCAGGGGAACGGGGGAGTGGGGGTTATGGTCAGTCTACAGCACTTCTTCTCTGCCGCTCCTTCTTGGTCACTCTCGTCCCCTGTGCTGTGGGGTCCCACCCACGGGATGCAGTCCTTGACGAACTGATCCGGCGTGGGCTTCCCACAGGCAGCAGCTCTTCCAGAACTGCTCCAGATATGGGTCCGTACCACGGGGTCCATCCCTCAGGAGAAAACTGCTCCAAGCCGGCTCCCCTACGGGCAGCAGCTCCTGCCAGATCACCTGCTCCTGCGTGGTCTCCTCTCCACGGGCTACAGGTCCGGCCCGGAATCTGCTCCGGCAGGGGTCTTCCACAGGCGGCAGCCTCCATCGGTGCAGGGCCACCTGCTCCACCGTGGTCTCCTCCACGGGCTGCAGCGTTGGAACCCTGCTCCACCGTGGTACTCCATGGGCTGCAGGGGGACATCCTGCTTCACCATGGTCCTCACCACAGGCCGCAGGGGACTTCTGCTCCGGCGCCTGGAGCACCTCTCCCCCTCCTTCTACACTGACCTTGGCACCTGCAAGGCTGTTTCTCACTCCCTTGACTCTCCCGGCTGCTGTGGCGCAGCAATTTTTCCCTGTCTTAAATATGCTCTCACAGAGGCGCAAAACAACATCGCTTATTGGCTCAGATCTGGAAAAAAATGGGGCCCTTCCCAAACATGGGGCGGCTTCTAGATCTTTCTCACAGAAACCACCCCTATGGCCCCCTGCTACCAAAACCTTGCCATGTAAACCCACTACACCTATGCCGCTAGGTCTTTTCCCTAGCAGGGCTTTGCTTTGTCTTGCTCAGCTTTCATCCGCATTGCTCTGCTCTCCTGTGCTGTGCTAGGCTTCCTTTGGGGACTGTCTCGCTGATTTTGCTGCCGAGTCGATTGGTAAATTTATGAACGCATAAACCGTCAGAAACAGAACTTGGCCTCCCCGCAGCCCAGCCACTGTCCCCTCAGAACTGGCGCGTGTGGGCAGCAGGCCTGGCCAGCCGACATGGTCCATTCTTTGTCCCCAGCCATGCGGCGAGCTGCCAGGTGGGCCCCACTGCTCGTTGTGTGTCTGAGGTTCTCGACGACAGTAAGTAACTACATGATTCCCACAACTACGGTGGAAGAAATCCACAACAACAACAACAACAACAAAATAGATAGAGATATATAAAACCAGCTAAGGCAAGACATGGTTCTTGCCCACCGTCACGGTGGACCAGGAGATGTGAAGGAGGCTGGGGAGAGGGCGATCAGGGTACAGCCACTGTCCAAGTCTGGCTGCCACCTGCACACAACATGAGGGCCCTCCGGTCTGCCCCCCACAGACACTTGGAACCCAAAGGAGTGCTGGCTGCCAGCTCGCTACGTTCGCTTTGCTTCTCTTTGTTTTTCCTTGCTCCGTTTTGCCTTGCTATGTTTTGCCTTTTCTGGCCATGTTTTGCTTTTTTTTTTTTTTTTTTTTTTTTTTAATTGTTCATTGCATTCTTTTGTTTTCCTTTTGGACCTTTTTAACGTGTTTTTAGAGGCCGTGCATTTCTTTTCCAGGCCGTGCTTGTCATTGCTTTTCCCTATGCCGCTAGGTCTTTTCCCTAGCAGGGCTTTGCTTTGTCTTGCTCAGCTTTCATCCGCATTGCTCTGCTCTCCTGTGCTGTGCTAGGCTTCCTTTAGAGACTGTCTCACTGATTTTGCTGCCGAGTCGATTGGTAAATTTATGAACGCATAAACCGTCAGACACAGAACTTGGCCTCCCCGCAGTCCAGCGACTGTCCCCTTGGAACTGGAGGCTGGGTGCAGCAGGCCTGGCCAGCCGACATGGTCCATTCTGTGTCCCCAGCCATGCGGCGAGCCGTCAGGGGACCCCTAAGTGCTACTCGTGTGGTGATAGTGTTCAGTGAGAATTTCAACGAGAATATGTAACTACGTGATTCCCACAAGTACGGTGGTAGAAATCCACAACAAACAACAAAAAAATGTATATAGATATAAAACCAGCTAAAGCAAGACATGGCTCTTGCCGGGTGTCACGGTGGACTAGGAGCTGTGAAGAAGGCTGAGGAGCGGGCGATCGGGGTACAGCCACTGTCCAAGTCTGGCTGCCACCTGTACACAACATGGAGCCCTCCGGTCTGCCCCCCACAGACACTTGGAACCCAAAGGAGTGCTGTCCGCCAGCTCGCTACGTTCGCTTTGCTTCTCTTTGTTCTGCCTTGCTTTGCTTTGCTTTGCTCTTCCTGGCACAGTTTTGCTTTCCCATCCCTCCTTTCCTCTGCTGTTCTTGCCCCTGCTTTGCCTCAGAGTGTTTTGCTCTTTCTCTCCTGGAAATACTTTGCATTTCCTTGTGCTACTTTCCTTTGCTCTGCTTTGACTTGCTCAGCTTTCCCTTCCCTGGCCATGCTTCCAGTTGCTTTATCAGGCCATGCTTTCCTTGGTTTAGCTTTGGTTTATAGACCTGGCACTGCTCTGCCTTTCCTACCCATGCTGTGCTTTGCCTTGCCTCAAACTGCTTTGTTTTCATTTGTTTGCTTTGTCTTTCCTGCTTACGCTTTGCTTTCCCTTTTGCTACTTTCCTTAGCTCTGCTTTGCCTTCCCTGGCCTTGCTTTCGTTTGCTTTATCAGGCCATGTTTTCCTTTGTTTAGCTTTGCTTTGCTCTGCTTTGCTTTGCTTTGCCTTTCATCTTTTATTCGTTATCCTTTTTTTTTTTTTAAATTTATTTATTTATTTATTTATTTATTTATTTATTTATTTCATGTTCCTTGCATGATTTGTTTTCATGTTGGACCTATCTGATGTGTTTTTACAGGCCGTGCTTTGCTTTTCCAGGCCCTGGTGGTCACTGCTTTTCCCTATGCCTAGCAGGGCTTTTCCTTGTCTTGCTCAGCTTTCATCCGCATTGCCTTCCTCTCCTGTGCTGTGCTAGGCTTCCTTTGGAGACTGTCTCACTGATTTTGCTGCTGAGTCGGTTGGTAAATTTATGAACACATAAACCGTCAGACACAGAACTTGGCCTCCCCGCAGCCCAGCGACTGTCCACTCGGAACTGGCGCGTGTGGGCAGCAGGCCTGGCCAGCCGACATGGTCCATTCTTTGTCCCCAGCCATGCGGCGAGCTGCCAGGTGGGCCCCACTGCTCGTTGTGTGTCTGAGGTTCTCGACGACAGTAAGTAACTACATGATTCCCACAACTACGGTGGAAGAAATCCACAACAACAACAACAACAACAACAACAACAACAACAACAACAACAAAAACAGATAGAGATATATAAAACGTCACGGTGGACTAGGAGCTGTGAAGGAGGCTGGGGAGAGGGCGATCAGGGTACAGCCACTGTCCAAGTCTGGCTGCCACCTGTACACAAAATGGAGGCCCTCCGGTCTCCCCCCCACAGCCACCTGGAATCCAAAGGAGGGCTGGCCGCCAGCTCGCTACGTTCGCTTTGCTTCTCTTTGTATTGCCTTGCTCTGCTTTGCTTTGCTCTTCCTGGCACAGTTTTGCTTTCCCATACCTCCTTTCCTCTGCTGTTCTTGCCCCGGCTTTGCCTCAGATTGCTTTGCTTTTTCTTTCCTGAAAATGTTTTGCTTTTCCTTGTGCTACTTTCCTTTGCTCTGCTTTGACTTGCTCAGCTTTCCCTTCCCTGGCCATGCTTCCGGTTGCTTTATCAGGCCATGCTTTCCTTGGTTTAGCTTTGGTTTATAGACCTGGCACTGCTCTGCCTTTCCTACCCATGCTGTGCTTTGCCTTGCCTCAAACTGCTTTGCTTTGCTTTGTTTGCTTTGTCTTTCCTGGTTACGCTTTGTTTTTCCTTTTGCTACTTTCCTTAGCTCTGCTTTGCCTTCCCTGGCCTTGCTTTCGTTTGCTTTATCAGGTCATGTTTTCCTTTGTTTAGCTTTGCTTTGCTCTGCTTTGCTTTGCCTTCAATCTTTTATTCTTTTTTCTATTTTTTTTTTTTAATTAATTAATTAATTTATTTATTTCATGTTCCTTGCATGATTTGTTTTCATGTTGGACCTATCTGATGTGTTTTTACAGGCCGTGCTTTGCTTTTCCAGGCCCTGGTGGTCACTGCTTTTCCCTATGCCTAGCAGGGCTTTTCCTTGTCTTGCTCAGCTTTCATCCGCATTGCCTTCCTCTCCTGTGCTGTGCTAGGCTTCCTTTGGAGACTGTCTCACTGATTTTGCTGCTGAGTCGGTTGGTAAATTTATGAACACATAAACCGTCAGACACAGAACTTGGCCTCCCCGCAGTCCAGCGACTGTCCACTCGGAACTGGCACGTGTGGGCAGCAGGCCTGGCCAGCCGACATGGTCCATTCTGTGTCCCCAGCCATGCGGCAAGCTGCCAGGTGGGCCCCACTGCTCGTTGTGTGTCTGAGGTTCTCAACGACAGTAAGTAACTACATGATTCCCACAACTACAGTGGAAGAAATCCTCAACAACAACAACAACAACAACAACAACAACAAAATAGATAGAGATATATAAAACTAGCTAAGGCAAGACATGGTTCTTGCCCACCGTCACGGTGCACCAGGAGCTGTGAAGGAGGCTGGGGAGAGGGCGATCAGGGTACAGCCACTGTCCAAGTCTGGCTGCCACCTGTACACAACATGGAGCCCTCCGGTCTCCCCCCCACAGACACTTGGAACCCAAAGGAGTGCTGGCCGCCAGCTCGCTACGTTCGCTTTGCTTCTCTTTGTATTGTCTTGCTCCGCTTTGCTTTGCTCTTCCTGGCACAGTTTTGCTTTTCCATACCTCCTTTTCTCTGCTGTTCTTACCTCAGATTGCTTTGCTTTTTCTCTCCTGGAAATGCTGTGTTTTTCCTTGTGCTACTTTGCTTTGCTTTACTTTGCTTTGCTTTGCTTTGCTTTGCTTTGCTTTGCTTTGCTTTGCTTTGCTTTGCTTTTTCTTTCCTGGGCCTGCTACGTTTTTACTTGTGCGGTCATGCTTTATTTTTTATTTCTTTGCTTCGTGTTCCTGTCAGTGCTTTGCTTTACCTTCTCTGCTCTTCTGTACCTTTCTTAGCCTTGCTGTGCTTTGCTTTGACTCAAACTGCTTTCTTTCCTTGGCTTTCCCTTTCCTGGCACCGCTTTGTTTTTCCCCGTGCTCCTTTCCTTAGCTTTGCCGTCTTTATGAATGCATAAACAAGTTCATGAAACTTGTTTATGAACACATAGAAAAGTTAGCCGGCCTGCAGCCCGACAGCTGTCCCCTCGGAGCTGGCGGGCAGGGACAGGGATCTGGCTACCGGGCCAGGTCTATTTTGTTGCCCACCGTTGTCCGGAGAGCCACCAGGTGGGCTCTGTTGCTATTCGTCTGGGGAGGGGTGTGGGTTGAGAACAACAATAAATAACTACTCGATTCCTAAAACTAAAGGGGGAAACAGATGGAGAAAATACTATTATTATTACTACTACTACTACTATTTTTATTACGTTTTAATGATACTTATTTCTATTACTATTTAATACTTTTATTTCTAATAGCTTTTTAGTAGTATATAATAATAATAATAATAATAATAATGACAATAACAATTTATATAATGATAAGCAGCTAAAGCAAACCAGCCAGGCAGCCAGCCAAACTGAGTGGCACAGGTGGGGAGCCGTTCACGGCCGAGCAGGAGCCTCTGATGTCAGAGCGAGAGGCGGCCCGAGGCAACCGGGGGCCGCTGCCACACCCTGGCCTTCTCAAACGCCCAGCTCCCCATAACCCAGCGATTTCGACTGACGCTAAGTTAACTACACATTTTGTTTTGGCAGCACCGTTTTGCTTTGCTTTGCTTTCCCTGGCCCTGCGTTGCTTTGCTTTGCTTTGTATTCGTGGCACTGCTTCGCTTTTCCTGGCCCTCTTTTACTTTGGTTTTTCTGTTCCTCACCATGCTTTGCTTTTTCTGGCCTCGCTTTGTTTCGTTTTGCTTGACTTTGTATTCGTGACACCGTTTTTCTTTCCCTGGACCTCCTTTGCTTTGGTTTCTCTCGCCCTTCTTTGTTTTGCTTTTGCTGGCCCTGCCTTGCTTTGTTTTGCTTTACGTTGTATTCAAGACACCGCTTTTCTTTTCCTGGACCTCTTTTGCTTTGGTTTTTCTCGCCTTTCTTTGTTTTGCTTTTGCTGGCCCTGCCTTGCTTTGTTTTGCTTTACGTTGTATTCAGGACACCGCTTTTCTTTCCCCCACCCCCCAGGAAATCCTTAGCTTAGTTTTTTTTTTTTTTTTTTTTTTTTCCTCACCCTTCTTTGTTTTGCTTTTGCTGGCCCTACCTCGCTTTGTTTTGCTTTAGTTTGTATTCGTGACACCACTTTTCTTTTCCTGGACCTCTTCTGCTTTGGTTTTTCTTGCCCTGCTTCGTTTTGCTTTTCCCGGCCCTTCTTGGCTTTGCTTTTCCTTTTGCCTTTTTCTTTTCCCTGGCAGGGCTATGCTTTGTCTCGCTCCGCTTTCCGTTGCATTGCTCAGCTCTGCTTTGCCGTGCTAGGTAGGCTTCTTTTGCAGACCGTCGCACCGATTTGGGCGATGAGTCGATCGGTGTATTGACGAAGGCATAAACCCTCAGGCGCACACCGTGGCCTCCCCGCAGCCCGACGACTGTCCCCTGGGAGCTGGAGGGTGGGGACAGGAAGCCTGGCCACCCACCCAGCACGGTCTATTCCTCATCCCCCGCTGTTCGGCGAGCCGCCAGGTGGGTCCCGCTGCTGCTGTTCGTCTGGGGATGGGGTTGGGTGAGGTTTTTTAGGACGATAAGTGACATTACATGATTCCCAATGATTTTGGTTCGTTTTGCTTTGCTTTACTTTTCCTTGCTTTACTTTTCGTTGCTCTTCCCCGCTTTGCTTTTCCTGCACCTGCTTCGACATGCTTTCCTTAGAACTGCCTATTTTTGGGGGGTTTTGGTTTGTATTCCCGGCACCGAATCCTTTTCTTTGCTCTGCTTTGCTGTTCCTACTCTGCTTTGCTTTTTTGCTCTGTTGATGTGTTTACACACTCGGGAACGCTGGGTCACCTCATTCGGCCTCCCCACAGCCCGCCAACCGTCCCTTCGCAGCTGGCAGGTGGGGGTGTGGGGGTCGGCCACCCAGCCAAGTCTATTCCAGTACCCCTGCTGACTGGGGAGCCGCCACCTGAGCTCAACTGCCATTTGCCTGAGGAGGCGGGGGGGGGGGGGGGAGGGGGGGGGAGGAGGAGGGGGAGCTGAGGAGTGGAGGGGGGGGGGAGGTTTTGAAAGACGGTAAGGAATGACAGGATTCCTTAAGCTACAGCAGAAAACAGGCAACGGAACAAACTAATAACAAACATAAAGATAACAGCATTTATTTTCCAAAGCAGCTAAAGCAAAGCGGCCAGGCAGTCAGCCGCACTGAGTGGCACAGGTGGCGAGCCTCTCGCGGCCGAGCAAGAACCTCTGACGTCAGAGCGAGCGGCGGCCCGAAGCAGCCGGGGTCCGCTCTCTCCCCCCGCCCCCTCCCCTCCTCGTGGAGCCACCAGGTCTACTTCTCCCTCCTCCTCCCCGCTCCCCCCGCCCCCTCCCTCCTCGTGGAGCCACCAGGTCTACTTCTCCCTCCTCCTCCCCGCTGTCTCCCTCCCCCTTCCCCCTCCCCTCCTCGTGGAGCCACCAGGTCTACTTCTCCCTCCTCCTCCCCGCTGTCTCCCCCCCCGCCCCCTCCCTCCTCGTGGAGCCACCAGGTCTACTTCTCCCTCCTCCTCCCCGCTCCCCCCGCCCCCTCCCTCCTCGTGGAGCCACCAGGTCTACTTCTCCCTCCTCCTCCCCGCTCCCCCCGCCCCCTCCCTCCTCGTGGAGCCACCAGGTCTACTTCTCCCTCCTCCTCCCCGCTGTCTCCCTCCCCCTTCCCCCTCCCCTCCTCGTGGAGCCACCAGGTCTACTTCTCCCTCCTCCTCCCCGCTGTCTCCCCCCCCGCCCCCTCCCTCCTCGTGGAGCCACCAGGTCTACTTCTCCCTCCTCCTCCCCGCTCCCCCCGCCCCCTCCCTCCTCGTGGAGCCACCAGGTCTACTTCTCCCTCCTCCTCCCCGCTCCCCCCGCCCCCTCCCTCCTCGTGGAGCCACCAGGTCTACTTCTCCCTCCTCCTCCCCGCTCTCCCCCCCCCCCCCCCCGCCCCCTCCCGCCTCGTGGAGCCATCAGGTCTACCCCGCCGTCACGGCCATCGGTCTAGCCATCACGGCCACTGCTAGAGGGCGGCCAGTGATGAGAGTAAGAAGTCTGGAAGGCAAGCTTCATTTACTTTGGCATGAAATGATAGCCCCCTGCTATCATTGTCAGGTGGACACAACAAAAGCCCCTTCTCTCTGCCCACCTGTCGTGGTTTAACCCGGCCGGCAGCTAAACACCACGCAGCCGTTCGCTCACCCTCCCCCCTCCCTCTCTGGGACGGGGGAGAGAAATGGGGAGTGAAGCCCGTGACCCCGAGCAGTCCGACCCCCTCCCCCCAGCTAGCCACCCCTATATATTGTTTAGCATGACGTCAGATGGTATGGAATACCCCTTTGGCTAGTTTGGGTCACCTGTCCTGGGTCTGTCCCCTCCCAGCTCTTACTGCACCCCCAGCCTGCCCGTTGGCAGGACAGAGCAAAAGGCTGAGATGTCCTTGGCTTAGTATAAGCACTGCTCTGCAACAATTAAAGCATCGGGGTGTTATCAGCACTCTTCTCATCCTAAGCCAAAACACAGCATTCCACCAGCTACTAGGAAGAAAATTAATTCTGTGCTAACTGAAACCAGGACACCACCCCCTAACCTCGCACCTTTGAGTGTCCCCTTGCCCACCA
>NC_092624.1:2640000-2655000 GCF_047663525.1 Anas platyrhynchos | reverse complement strand
GGACAGGGGAGCGCGGAAGAGCCGGCCCGCCGGGGGCCCTGTCCGACGCGACCCGAGTGGCCTCATCGATCGGAAAAAAAAAAAAAAAAAAAAAAAAAAAAAAAGCAGCGAACAGCGTCGCGTGCGTGCGTGCGGGTGTGCTGGAGCAACGTCCGCGAGAGGTGCTCGCGCCGACCTGAACATCGGCCCTGACAGGAACCGACCCGCCGGGAAGCCTCTCCGACGTGCCCGAGGAACGCCTCGACGGGCGCCTGCGTGCGGGTGACGTGAGGTGCATCGTCGGGAGCCGGAGGCGCCGCCGCCTCGGCCGTGACAATCCGCGGGGTCCCCCCTCTTTCGCTTTCCGAGCCTCCGGGACCCACACAAGCAGCCGGGGACGCCCCCGGACAGACGCGTTCGGGCGCCGGCGGACCGCCCGCCGGCTTCTGGCCGCTCTCTCTCTCTCTCTCCACAGCTCTGAGCTCGCGGCTCGTTGCTGCTTCTCCGGCGACTCGCACGCGCGAGACCGCTTCTCGCTCGCCGGCGGGGTAGCTGGGTCGGCAAACAGCTGGCGGCTACCGCTCCACACAACCCACGCCCGAGCCGACGCCACCACCGACGCCGCGCGCCCCCTTCTCGCTCGCGCGCCGCCTCTCCAAGCCCCAAGCGCTTGCTCGGCACCGCTGGCGGAGCAGAGTCCTCACTCTCTCCTATAGACGGACAGAAAAGTCCTTGCCTCAGAAACGACGCACGTCCTTTTCCAGGCTACCGCGGCGAGGCACCCGAGCGCAACCGACTTTTACCTCGACCTAACTGGAGGCACAGAGAAACAGCGACGCCTACCACACCTTCCGAGCCGTGGCACGAGCTGCTAGTCTACCTCCAGCCCCACGGCGGGCCCCTAAGTCCCGTCGGAGACGCGGTAGACCTGGCCGCCGTTCCCTCTGCCCGATCGTCGGCAAACTCCTTCGCGCGGGTAGACCTGGCAACCTCAGGAGGACACGGGGAGACCCGCCGGCCGGGAACCAACACCGCCGGCCCGCCTTCCTTCGCTTTTCGAGCGGGCCCTTCCGGCACTTTTCGGACCTTTTCGGCCTTTTTCGGACCTTTCCGGGAATTTCCGACGCTTTCCGCGCCATCGGAACCGCTCGGGAACCGCTCGACCCACCGACGGGCGCGCGCCTTCGCAAACGCGCGCGCGCGCGCGCTCCCGTCGCTGCCGGGCAGACCCCAACGCCGTTCTCGCGGTCGGACCTGCAGCGACCCCTACAGGTCGCCAACCGGCAAAACAAACATGGCGACCGCGGCCGGGTAGACCTGGCGGCTGCTGTCCGCAGCACTTGTACAAGGCGCCCGCGGCCCCCCCGAGCCGGGGAACACCTGCCGGCCGGGAACCAACCCCGCCGTCGTTTCCCTAGCAGGGCTCTGCTTTGTCTTGCTCAGCTTTCATCCGCATTGCTCTGCTCTCCTGTGCTGTGCTAGGCTTCCTTTGGAGACTGTCTCGCTGATTTTGCTGCTGAGTCGATTGGTAAATTTATGAACGCATAAACCGTCAGACACAGAACTTGGCCTCCCCGCAGCCCAGCCACTGTCCCCTCAGAACTGGCGCGTGTGGGCAGCAGGCCTGGCCAGCCGACATGGTCTATTCTGTGTCCCCAGCCATGCGGCGAGCTGCCAGGTGGGTCCCACTGCTCGTTGTGTGTCTGAGGTTCTTAAAGACAGTAAGTAACGACATGATTCCCACAACTACGGTGGAAGAAATCCACAACAACAACAACAACAACCAGCTAAGGCAAGACACGGTTCTTGCCCACCGTCACGGTGCACCAGGAGATGTGAAGGAGGCTGGGGAGAGGGCGATCAGGGTACAGCCACTGTCCAAGTCTGGCTGCCACCTGCACACAACATGAGGGCCCTCCGGTCTCCCCCCCACAGACACTTGGAACCCAAAGGAGGGCTGGCCGCCAGCTCGCTACGTTCGCTTTGCTTCCCTTTGTTTTGCCTTGCTCCGCTTTGCTTTGCTCTTCCTGGCACAGTTTTGCTTTCCCATACCTCCTTTCCTCTGCTGTTCTTGCCCAGGCTTTGCCTCAGATTGCTTTGCTTTTTCTTTCCTGAAAATGCTTTGCTTTTCCTTGTGCTACGTTCCCTTGCTCTGCTTTGACTTGCTCGGCTTTCCCTTCCCTGGCCATGCTTTCCTTGGTTTAGCTTTGGGTTATAGACCTGGCACTGCTTTGCTTTTCCTACCCCTGCTGTGCTTTGCCTTGCCTCAAACTGCTTTGCTTTGCTTTGTTTGCTTTGTCTTCCCTGGTTATGCTTTGCTTTTCCTGGTGCTACTTTCCTTTGCTCAGCTTTGCCTTCCCTGGCCGTGCTTTGTTTTGCTTTATGGGGCCATGCTTTCCTTTTTTTACCTTTGCCTTGCTCTCTTTTGCCTCACCTGCTCCTGCTCTCACTTCTATTTTCAGGCCATGCTTACCTTTGTTTTGCTTTCCTTTGCTTTATATTTCTGGCATTGCTTTGCTTTTCCTTCTCTGCTCTGCTTAGCTTCTCTTAACCCAGCTCTGATTTGCCTTACCTCGAAATTTTTCGCTTTGTTGTGGTTTATATTTCTGTTTTTTTTTTTTTTTCTTTGTTTGTTTGTTTTTTGTTTTTGTTTTTGTTTTTGTTTTTTGTTCATTTTTTATTTATTTATTTATTTCCACTTCTTTCTCTTTCCTGGTTATGCTTTGCTTTTCCTGGTGCTACTTTCCTTTGCTCAGCTTTGCCTTCCCTGGCCGTGCTGTGTTTTGCTTTATGGGGCCATGCTTTCCTTTTTTTACCTTTGCCTTGCTCTCTTTTGCCTCACCTGCTCCTGCTCTCCTTTCCATTTTCAGGCCATGCTTGCCTTTGTTTTGCTTTACTTTGTATTCCTGGCACTGCTTTGCTGTTCCTTTTGCTACTTTCTTTTGTTCTGCTTTGCCTTGCCTGGCCATGCTTTCCTTTGCCTTGCTTTGTATTCCTGGCATTGCTTTGCTTTTCCTTCTCTGCTCTGCTTAGCTTCTCTTAACCCAGCTCTGATTTGCCTCACCTCCAACTTTTTCGCTTTGTTGTGTTTATTTTAAAGGTGTTTTTTTGTTTGTTTGTTTGTTTGTTCATTTTTTCTTTTTTTTTTTATTTATTTTCACTTCTTTCTCTTTCCTGGCACTGCTTTGCTTTACCTGGTGCTACTTTCCTTAGCTCTGCTTTGCCTTCCCTGGCCTTGCTTTCGTTTGCTTTATCAGGCCATGTTTTCCTTTGTTTAGCTTTGCTTTGCTCTGCTTTGCTTTGCCTTTCATCTTTTATTCGTTTTTCTTTTTTTTTAATTAATTACTTAAATAAATAAATTATTTATTTATTTATTTCATGTTCCTTGCATGATTTGTTTTCGTTTTGGACCTATCTGATGTGTTTTTACAGGCCGTGCTTTGCTTTTCCAGGCACTGGTGGTCACTGTTTTTCCCTATGCCTAGCAGGGCTTTTCCTTGTCTTGCTCAGCTTTCATCCGCATTGCCTTCCTCTCCTGTGCTGTGCTAGGCTTCCTTTGGAGACTGTCTCACTGATTTTGCTGCTGAGTCGATTGGTAAATTTATGAACACATAAACCATCGGAAACAGAACTTGGCCTCCCCGCAGTCCAGTGACTGTCCACTCGGAACTGGCACGTGTGGGCAGCAGGCCTGGCCAGCCGACATGGTCCATTCTTTGTCCCCAGCCATGCGGCGAGCTGCCAGGTGGGCCCCACTGCTCGTTGTGTGTCTGAGGTTCTCGACGACAGTAAGTAACTACATGATTCCCACAACTACGGTGGAAGAAATCCACAACAACAACAACAACAACAACAACAACAACAACAACAACAGAGCAGATAGAGATATATAAAACGTCACGGTGGACTAGGAGCTGTGAAGGAGGCTGGGGAGAGGGCGATCAGGGTACAGCCACTGTCCAAGTCTGGCTGCCACCTGTACACAAAATGGAGGCCCTCCGGTCTCCCCCCCACAGCCACCTGGAATCCAAAGGAGGGCTGGCCGCCAGCTCGCTACGTTCGCTTTGCTTCTCTTTGTATTGCCTTGCTCTGCTTTGCTTTGCTCTTCCTGGCACAGTTTTGCTTTCCCATACCTCCTTTCCTCTGCTGTTCTTGCCCCGGCTTTGCCTCAGATTGCTTTGCTTTTTCTTTCCTGAAAATGTTTTGCTTTTCCTTGTGCTACATTCCTTTGCTCTGCTTTGACTTGCTCAGCTTTGCCTTCCCTGGCCGTGCTTTGTTTTGCTTTATGGGGCCATGCTTTCCTTTTTTTACCTTTGCCTTGCTCTCTTTTGCCTCACCTGCTCCTGCTCTCACTTCTATTTTCAGGCCATGCTTGCCTTTGTTTTGCTTTACTTTGTGTTCCTGGCACTGCTTTGCTGTTCCTTTTGCTACTTTCTTTTGTTCTGCTTTGCCTTGCCTGGCCATGCTTTGCTTTGCCTTGCTTTGTATTCCTGGCATTGCTTTGCTTTTCCTTCTCTGCTCTGCTTAGCTTCTCTTAACCCAGCTCTGATTTGCCTTACCTCCAACTTTTTCACTTTGTTGTGGTTTTTATTGCTGTTTTTTTTTGTTTTGTTTGTTTGTTTGTTTTTGTTCGTTATTTATTTATTTATTTATTTATTTTCACTTCTTTCTCTTTCCTGGGACTGCTTTGCTTTTCCTGGTGCTACTTTCCTTTGCTGAGCTTTGCCCTCCCTGGCCTTGCTTTTTTTTTTTTTTTTTTTTTTTTTTATAGGTCCATGCTTTCCTTTGTTTAGCTTTCCTTTCCTCTACTTTGTTCTGCTTTGCTATGCCTTTCCTGGTCATGCTTTTCATTTTTTTTTTATTTTTATTTGATGTTCAATTCCATGCTTTCTGTTTTCCTTTTATGTCTTTTTCTTGTGTTTTCTCTGGCCGTGCTTTGCTTTTCCAGGCGCTGGATGTCATTGCTTTTCCCTATTGTCGTGGTTCCGCTCGAGTGGGCAGCCGAGCTCCACCACAGCCGCTCTCTCACTCCCCCTCCTCAAAGAGGAATGGGGAGAAAATCTGTGAAAGGGGCTCAAGGATTGGGATAAGGACGAGAAAATCACGCAATAATTAGTGTAACGGGCAAAACAGACTCAGCATAAGAAGACAGATAGTAAGATTTATTGCTCATTACTAACAAGCTAGAGAAGTGAGAAACAAAGGAAAGAAACCAAAAGCACCTCCCCCCCCATCCACCCTCTTCCACCTCCTCCCCCCGAGCGGCGCAGGGGAACGGGGGAATGGGGGTTATGGTCAGTCTACAGCACTTCTTCTCTGCCGCTCCTTCTTGGTCACTCTCGTCCCCTGTGCTGTGGGGTCCCACCCACGGGATGCAGTCCTTGACGAACTGATCCGGCGTGGGCTTCCCACAGGCAGCAGCTCTTCCAGAACTGCTCCAGATATGGGTCCGTACCACGGGGTCCATCCCTCAGGAGAAAACTGCTCCAACCCGGCTCCCCTACGGGCAGCAGCTCCTGCCAGATCACCTGCTCCTGCGTGGTCTCCTCTCCACGGGCTACAGGTCCGGCCCGGAATCTGCTCCGGCAGGGGTCTTCCACAGGCGGCAGCCTCCATCGGTGCAGGGCCACCTGCTCCACCGTGGTCTCCTCCACGGGCTGCAGCGTTGGAACCCTGCTCCACCGTGGTACTCCATGGGCTGCAGAGGGACATCCTGCTTCACCACGGTCCTCACCACAGGCCGCAGGGGACTTCTGCTCCGGCGCCTGGAGCACCTCTCCCCCTCCTTCTACACTGACCTTGGCACCTGCAAGGCTGTTTCTCACTCCCTTGACTCTCCCGGCTGCTGTGGCGCAGCAATTTTTCCCTGTCTTAAATATGCTCTCACAGAGGCGCAAAACAACATCGCTTATTGGCTCAGATCTGGAAAACAATGGGGCCCTTCCCAAATATGGGGCGGCTTCTAGATCTTTCTCACAGAAACCACCCCTATGGCCCCCTGCTACCAAAACCTTGCCATGTAAACCCACTACACCTATGCCGCTAGGTCTTTTCCCTAGCAGGGCTCTGCTTTGTCTTGCTCAGCTTTCATCCGCATTGCTCTGCTCTCCTGTGCTGTGCTAGGCTTCCTTTGGGGACTGTCTCGCTGATTTTGCTGCTGAGTCGATTGGTAAATTTATGAACGCATAAACCGTCAGACACAGAACTTGGCCTCCCCGCAGTCCAGCGACTGTCCCCTTGGAACTGGAGGCTGGGTGCAGCAGGCCTGGCCAGCCGACATGGTCCATTCTGTGTCCCCAGCCATGCGGCGAGCCGTCAGGGGACCCCTAAGTGCTACTCGTGTGGTGATAGTGTTCAGTGAGAATTTCAACGAGAATATGTAACTACGTGATTCCCACAAGTACGGTGGTAGAAATCTACAACAAACAACAAAAAAATGTATATAGATATAAAACCAGCTAAAGCAAGACATGGCTCTTGCCGGGTGTCACGGTGGACTAGGAGCTGTGAAGAAGGCTGAGGAGCGGGCGATCAGGGTACAGCCACTGTCCAAGTCTGGCTGCCACCTGTACACAACATGGAGCCCTCCGGTCTGCCCCCCACAGACACTTGGAACCCAAAGGAGTGCTGGCCGCCAGCTCGCTACGTTCGCTTTGCTTCTCTTTGTTCTGCCTTGCTTTGCTTTGCTTTGCTCTTCCTGGCACAGTTTTGCTTTCCCATCCCTCCTTTCCTCTGCTGTTCTTGCCCCTGCTTTGCCTCAGAGTGTTTTGCTCTTTCTCTCCTGGAAATACTTTGCATTTCCTTGTGCTACTTTCCTTTGCTCTGCTTTGACTTGCTCAGCTTTCCCTTCCCTGGCCATGCTTCCACTTGCTTTATCAGGCCATGCTTTCCTTGGTTTAGCTTTGGTTTATAGACCTGGCACTGCTCTGCCTTTCCTACCCATGCTGTGCTTTGCCTTGCCTAAAACTGCTTTGTTTTCATTTGTTTGCTTTGTCTTTCCTGCTTACGCTTTGCTTTCCCTTTTGCTACTTTCCTTAGCTCTGCTTTGCCTTCCCTGGCCTTGCTTTCGTTTGCTTTATCAGGCCATGTTTTCCTTTGTTTAGCTTTGCTTTGCTCTGCTTTGCTTTGCTTTGCCTTTCATCTTTTATTCGTTTTCCTTTTTTTTTTTTAATTTATTTATTTATTTATTTATTTATTTATTTCATGTTCCTTGCATGATTTGTTTTCATGTTGGACCTATCTGATGTGTTTTTACAGGCCGTGCTTTGCTTTTCCAGGCCCTGGTGGTCACTGCTTTTCCCTATGCCTAGCAGGGCTTTTCCTTGTCTTGCTCAGCTTTCATCCTCATTGCCTTCCTCTCCTGTGCTGTGCTAGGCTTCCTTTGGAGACTGTCACACTGATTTTGCTGCCGAGCCGGTTGGTAAATTTATGAACACATAAACCGTCAGACACAGAACTTGGCCTCCCCGCAGTCCAGCCACTGTCCACTCGGAACTGGCACGTGTGGGCAGCAGGCCTGGCCAGCCGACATGGTCCATTCTTTGTCCCCAGCCATGCGGCGAGCTGCCAGGTGGGCCCCACTGCTCGTTGTGTGTCTGAGGTTCTCAACGACAGTAAGTAACTACATGATTCCCACAACTACGGTGGAAGAAATCCACAACAACAACAACAACAACAACAACAACAACAACAACAACAACAACAGAGCAGATAGAGATATATAAAACGTCACGGTGGACTAGGAGCTGTGAAGGAGGCTGGGGAGAGGGCGATCAGGGTACAGCCACTGTCCAAGTCTGGCTGCCACCTGTACACAAAATGGAGGCCCTCCGGTCTCCCCCCCACAGACACTTGGAATCCAAAGGAGTGCTGGCCGCCAGCTCGCTACGTTCGCTTTGCTTCTCTTTGTATTGCCTTGCTCTGCTTTGCTTTGCTCTTCCTGGCACAGTTTTGCTTTCCCATCCCTCCTTTCCTCTGCTGTTCTTGCCCCAGCTTTGCTTTGCTTTGCCTCAGATTGTTTTGCTGTTTCTTTCCTGAAAATGCTTTGCTTTTCCTTGTGCTACGTTCCCTTGCTCTGCTTTGACTTGCTCGGCTTTCCCTTCCCTGGCCATGCTTTCCTTGGTTTAGCTTTGGGTTATAGACCTGGCACTGCTTTGCTTTTCCTACCCCTGCTGTGCTTTGCCTTGCCTCAAACTGCTTTGCTTTGCTTTGTTTGCTTTGTCTTCCCTGGTTATGCTTTGCTTTTCCTGGTGCTACTTTCCTTTGCTCAGCTTTGCCTTCCCTGGCCGTGCTTTGTTTTGCTTTATGGGGCCATGCTTTCCTTTTTTTACCTTTGCCTTGCTCTCTTTTGCCTCACCTGCTCCTGCTCTCCTTTCCATTTTCAGGCCATGCTTGCCTTTGTTTTGCTTTACTTTGTGTTCCTGGCACTGCTTTGCTGTTCCTTTTGCTTTCCCATCCCTCCTTTCCTCTGCTGTTCTTGCCCCTGCTTTGCCTCAGAGTGTTTTGCTCTTTCTCTCCTGGAAATACTTTGCATTTCCTTGTGCTACTTTCCTTTGCTCTGCTTTGACTTGCTCAGCTTTCCCTTCCCTGGCCATGCTTCCGGTTGCTTTATCAGGCCATGCTTTCCTTGGTTTAGCTTTGGTTTATAGACCTGGCACTGCTCTGCCTTTCCTACCCATGCTGTGCTTTGCCTTGCCTCAAACTGCTTTGCTTTGCTTTGTTTGCTTTGTCTTTCCTGGTTACGCTTTGTTTTTCCTTTTGCTACTTTCCTTAGCTCTGCTTTGCCTTCCCTGGCCTTGCTTTCGTTTGCTTTATCAGGTCATGTTTTCCTTTGTTTAGCTTTGCTTTGCTCTGCTTTGCTTTGCCTTCAATCTTTTATTCTTTTTTTCTATTTTTTTTTTTTTAATTAATTAATTTATTTATTTATTTCATGTTCCTTGCATGATTTGTTTTCATGTTGGACCTATCTGATGTGTTTTTACAGGCCGTGCTTTGCTTTTCCAGGCCCTGGTGGTCACTGCTTTTCCCTATGCCTAGCAGGGCTTTTCCTTGTCTTGCTCAGCTTTCATCCGCATTGCCTTCCTCTCCTGTGCTGTGCTAGGCTTCCTTTGGAGACTGTCTCACTGATTTTGCTGCCGAGTCGGTTGGTAAATTTATGAACGCATAAACCATCGGAAACAGAACTTGGCCTCCCCGCAGTCCAGCCACTGTCCACTCGGAACTGGCACGTGTGGGCAGCAGGCCTGGCCAGCCGACATGGTCCATTCTTTGTCCCCAGCCATGCGGCGAGCTGCCAGGTGGGCCCCACTGCTCGTTGTGTGTCTGAGGTTCTCAACGACAGTAAGTAACTACATGATTCCCACAACTACGGTGGAAGAAATCCACAACAACAACAACAACATCAACAACAAAATAGATAGAGATATATAAAACTAGCTAAGGCAAGACATGGTTCTTGCCCACCGTCACGGTGCACCAGGAGCTGTGAAGGAGGCTGGGGAGAGGGCGATCAGGGTACAGCCACTGTCCAAGTCTGGCTGCCACCTGTACACAAAATGGAGGCCCTCCGGTCTCCCCCCCACAGCCACCTGGAATCCAAAGGAGGGCTGGCCGCCAGCTCGCTACGTTCGCTTTGCTTCTCTTTGTATTGCCTTGCTCCGCTTTGCTTTGCTCTTCCTGGCACAGTTTTGCTTTTCCATACCTCCTTTTCTCTGCTGTTCTTACCTCAGATTGCTTTGCTTTTTCTCTCCTGGAAATGCTGTGTTTTTCCTTGTGCTACTTTGCTTTGCTTTGCTTTGCTTTGCTTTGCTTTGCTTTTTCTTTCCTGGGCCTGCTACGTTTTTACTTGTGCGGTCATGCTTTATTTTTTATTTCTTTGCTTCGTGTTCCTGTCAGTGCTTTGCTTTACCTTCTCTGCTCTTCTGTACCTTTCTTAGCCTTGCTGTGCTTTGCTTTGACTCAAACTGCTTTCTTTCCTTGGCTTTCCCTTTCCTGGCACCGCTTTGTTTTTCCCCGTGCTCCTTTCCTTAGCTTTGCCGTCTTTATGAATGCATAAACAAGTTCATGAAACTTGTTTATGAACACATAGAAAAGTTAGCCGGCCTGCAGCCCGACAGCTGTCCCCTCGGAGCTGGCGGGCAGGGACAGGGATCTGGCTACCGGGCCAGGTCTATTTTGTTGCCCACCGTTGTCCGGAGAGCCACCAGGTGGGCTCTGTTGCTATTCGTCTGGGGAGGGGTGTGGGTTGAGAACAACAATAAATAACTACTCGATTCCTAAAACTAAAGGGGGAAACAGATGGAGAAAATACTATTATTATTACTACTACTACTACTACTATTTTTATTACGTTTTAATGATACTTATTTCTATTACTATTTAATACTTTTATTTCTAATAGCTTTTTAGTAGTATATAATAATAATAATAATAATAATGACAATAACAATTTATATAATGATAAGCAGCTAAAGCAAACCAGCCAGGCAGCCAGCCAAACTGAGTGGCACAGGTGGGGAGCCGTTCACGGCCGAGCAGGAGCCTCTGATGTCAGAGCGAGAGGCGGCCCGAGGCAACCGGGGGCCGCTGCCACACCCTGGCCTTCTCAAACGCCCAGCTCCCCATAACCCAGCGATTTCGACTGACGCTAAGTTAACTACGCATTTTGTTTTGGCAGCACCGTTTTGCTTTGCTTTGCTTTCCCTGGCCCTGCGTTGCTTTGCTTTGCTTTGTATTCGTGGCACTGCTTCGCTTTTCCTGGCCCTCTTTTACTTTGGTTTTTCTGTTCCTCACCATGCTTTGCTTTTTCTGGCCTCGCTTTGTTTCGTTTTGCTTGACTTTGTATTCGTGACACCGCTTTTCTTTCCCTGGACCTCCTTTGCTTTGGTTTCTCTCGCCCTTCTTTGTTTTGCTTTTGCTGGCCCTG
Source organism: Anas platyrhynchos (assembly GCF_047663525.1). Taxonomy (NCBI): domain Eukaryota; kingdom Metazoa; phylum Chordata; class Aves; order Anseriformes; family Anatidae; genus Anas; species Anas platyrhynchos. Next base: position 2,644,097 of record NC_092624.1, on the reverse strand, counting down.
CCTTGCTTTGTTTTGCTTTACGTTGTATTCAAGACACCGCTTTTCTTTTCCTGGACCTCTTTTGCTTTGGTTTTTCTCGCCTTTCTTTGTTTTGCTTTTGCTGGCCCTGCCTTGCTTTGTTTTGCTTTACGTTGTATTCAGGACACCGCTTTTCTTTCCCCCACCCCCCAGGAAATCCTTAGCTTAGTTTTTTTTTTTTTTTTTTTTTTTTCCTCACCCTTCTTTGTTTTGCTTTTGCTGGCCCTACCTCGCTTTGTTTTGCTTTAGTTTGTATTCGTGACACCACTTTTCTTTTCCTGGACCTCTTCTGCTTTGGCTTTTCTTGCCCTGCTTCGTTTTGCTTTTCCCGGCCCTTCTTGGCTTTGCTTTTCCTTTTGCCTTTTTCTTTTCCCTGGCAGGGCTATGCTTTGTCTCGCTCCGCTTTCCGTTGCATTGCTCAGCTCTGCTTTGCCGTGCTAGGTAGGCTTCTTTTGCAGACCGTCGCACCGATTTGGGCGATGAGTCGATCGGTGTATTGATGAAGGCATAAACCCTCAGGCGCACACCGTGGCCTCCCCGCAGCCCGACGACTGTCCCCTGGGAGCTGGAGGGTGGGGACAGGAAGCCTGGCCACCCACCCAGCACGGTCTATTCCTCATCCCCCGCTGTTCGGCGAGCCGCCAGGTGGGTCCCGCTGCTGCTGTTCGTCTGGGGATGGGGTTGGGTGAGGTTTTTTAGGACGATAAGTGACATGACACGATTCCCAATGATTTTGGTTCGTTTTGCTTTGCTTTACTTTTCCTTGCTTTACTTTTCGTTGCTCTTCCCCGCTTTGCTTTTCCTGCACCTGCTTCGACATGCTTTCCTTAGAACTGCCTATTTTTGGGGGGTTTTGGTTTGTATTCCCGGCACCGAATCCTTTTCTTTGCTCTGCTTTGCTGTTCCTACTCTGCTTTGCTTTTTTGCTCTGTTGATGTGTTTACACACTCGGGAACGCTGGGTCACCTCATTCGGCCTCCCCACAGCCCGCCAACCGTCCCTTCGCAGCTGGCAGGTGGGGGTGTGGGGGTCGGCCACCCAGCCAAGTCTATTCCAGTACCCCTGCTGACTGGGGAGCCGCCACCTGAGCTCAACTGCCATTTGCCTGAGGAGGCGGGGGGGGGGGGGGGGGGGGGAGGAGGAAGGGGAGCTGAGGAGTGGAGGGGGGGGGGGGAGGTTTTGAAAGACGGTAAGGAATGACAGGATTCCTAAAGCTACAGCAGAAAACAGGCAACGGAACAAACTAATAACAAACATAAAGATAACAGCATTTATTTTCCAAAGCAGCTAAAGCAAAGCGGCCAGGCAGTCAGCCGCACTGAGTGGCACAGGTGGCGAGCCTCTCGCGGCCGAGGAAGAACCTCTGACGTCAGAGCGAGCGGCGGCCCGAAGCAGCCGGGCTCCGCTCTCTCCCCCCGCCCCCTCCCTCCTCGTGGAGCCACCAGGTCTACTTCTCCCTCCTCCTCCCCGCTGTCTCCCCACCCCCACCCCCCCCCCTTCCCCCTCCCTCCTCGTGGAGCCACCAGGTCTACTTCTCCCTCCTCCTCCCCGCTCCCCCCGCCCCCTCCCTCCTCGTGGAGCCACCAGGTCTACTTCTCCCTCCTCCTCCCCGCTGTCTCCCCCCGCCCCCTCCCTCCTCGTGGAGCCACCAGGTCTACTTCTCCCTCCTCCTCCCCGCTCTCCCCCCCCCCCCCCCCCCGCCCCCTCCCGCCTCGTGGAGCCATCAGGTCTACCCCGCCGTCACGGCCGTCGGTCTAGCCATCACGGCCACTGCTAGAGGGCGGCCAGTGATGAGAGTAAGAAGTCTGGAAGGCAAGCTTCATTTACTTTGGCATGAAATGATAGCCCCCTGCTATCATTGTCAGGTGGACACAACAAAAGCCCCTTCTCTCTGCCCACCTGTCGTGGTTTAACCCGGCCGGCAGCTAAACACCACGCAGCCGTTCGCTCACCCTCCCCCCTCCCTCTCTGGGACGGGGGAGAGAAATGGGGAGTGAAGCCCGTGAGTTGAGATAAAGACAGTTTAATAAGACAGGAAAATAATAATAACAAAATAATAATAACAATAATAATAATAATGATACAATGGTGATAATACGAAAGTAATAGTATGTACAAACAAGTGATGCACAATGCAATTGCTCACCACCCGCTGACCGATGCCCAGCCTAACCCCGAGCAGTCCGGCCCCCTCCCCCCAGCTAGCCACCCCTATATATTGTTTAGCATGACGTCAGATGGTATGGAATACCCCTTTGGCTAGTTTGGGTCACCTGTCCTGGGTCTGTCCCCTCCCAGCTCTTACTGCACCCCCAGCCTGCCCGTTGGCAGGACAGAGCAAAAGGCTGAGATGTCCTTGGCTTAGTATAAGCACTGCTCTGCAACAATTAAAGCATCGGGGTGTTATCAGCACTCTTCTCATCCTAAGCCAAAACACAGCATTCCACCAGCTACTAGGAAGAAAATTAATTCTGTGCTAACTGAAACCAGGACACCACCCCCTAACCTCGCACCTTTGAGTGTCCCCTTGCCCACCAGGACTTTCCGTGCATGACCAGCAAAGTGCCTGGACCCTGGCAGCCTCTCTCCCCCCGCCCCCTCCCTCCTCGTGGAGCCACCAGGTCTACTTCTCCCTCCTCCCCGCTGTGTCCTCCCCGCCCCCTCCCTCCTCGTGGAGCCACCAGGTCTACTTCTCCCTCCTCCTCCCCGCTGTCTCCCTCCCCCTTCCCCCTCCCCTCCTCGTGGGGCCACCAGGTCTACTTCTCCCTCCTCCCCGCTGTCTCCCCCCCCGCCCCCTCCCTCCTCGTGGAGCCACCAGGTCTACTTCTCCCTCCTCCTCCCCGCTGTCTCCCCCCCCCGCCCCCTCCCTCCTCGTGGAGCCACCAGGTCTACTTCTCCCTCCTCCTCCCCGCTGTCCTCCCCGCCCCCTCCCTCCTCGTGGGGCCACCAGGTCTACTTCTCCCTCCTCCCCGCTCTCTCCCCCCGCCCCCTCCCTCCTCGTGGAGCCACCAGGTCTACTTCTCCCTCCTCCCCGCGGCGCCGGCTCCTCTCCCCCCCTTTTCCCCCCGCCCGCCGCACCGCAGCCCCGCCGAGCAGTTGGGCGGGGGGGGCGGCGAGAGGGGCAATCCTCCTAGCTCGTCGCCGGCCGCTCTGCTCGGCGGGAAGCCGGCGGCACACGTAGGCGAGGGGGGTACGCATTATTCCGGGCACGGAGCTTCAAGCCGGCCGGTCGTCAGGCTCCCGCCGAGCCCGTGTCCCGGCCGGCGGGCAGCTAGATCGCGCGGGAGGGAGGGAGGGAGCAGAGCGACGAGCTCGCGCCCGCCTCCAGCGTTTTTTTCCCCGGGCGGGCCCCGTCCGGGGCGCAAAGGCGGGCGGGCGGGCGCTGCCTCGCCTCCCGCGACGGTCGGCTCCGCGGCCGGGGCGGATCGGGCTCGGAGTCGGCTTCGGGCTCGCGCTTCGGCTCGGGCTCGCGGGCTCGCGAGGGCAGCGGCTGTCCGCCGCCCGCGGCCCCGTCCGTCTACACGGCGCTTCCCCGCCTCGCGGCGATCTTGAGCTCTGAGCCGCTTCTAGGCTGGCTGCTGGGGAAGACCGGCGTGGCAACGGGGAGAAGGGGGGAAGGGAGGGAACGGAAAGAGGTGTATTTGTGAATGAATGAATGAATGAATGAATGAATGAATGAATGAATGAATGAATGAATGAATGAATGAATGAAGAGTGAAGGAGTGAACGAATCAACGAATCGATGGATCGATCGATCAGCCAAGGAATCGATGAAGAAAGGAATGAGAAAGCAGAAGGGAAGCAAAGAGAAGGGCGGGGGAAGAAAGCGAAGGGCTCCAGGAAAGCGCGTAGGCAGGCGCCGTTAGCTGCTGACGGCCGGCAGCTCTCCGATCGTCGTGGTGGTGAAGTGGACAGGTGAATCCCCTGCCCTCCCTCTTCTTCCCCCTCGATCCTCCCCCCCAGCCTCGATCCGCCAGGTGTAGGCAGGTGCCGTCAAGGCGAGGAGCTGAAGCGGCACAGCCCGTTGGCGAGCGAGCGAGCGAGCGGGCGGGCGAGCCCGTGTGCCGGCTGTAGGCGGG
>NC_092624.1:2612500-2627500 GCF_047663525.1 Anas platyrhynchos | reverse complement strand
AGGCTGGGGAGAGGGCGATCAGGGTACAGCCACTGTCCAAGTCTGGCTGCCACCTGCACACAACATGAGGGCCCTCCGGTCTCCCCCCCACAGACACTTGGAACCCAAAGGAGGGCTGGCCGCCAGCTCGCTACGTTCGCTTTGCTTCCCTTTGTTTTGCCTTGCTCCGCTTTGCTTTGCTCTTCCTGGCACAGTTTTGCTTTCCCATACCTCCTTTCCTCTGCTGTTCTTGCCCAGGCTTTGCCTCAGATTGCTTTGCTTTTTCTTTCCTGAAAATGCTTTGCTTTTCCTTGTGCTACGTTCCCTTGCTCTGCTTTGACTTGCTCGGCTTTCCCTTCCCTGGCCATGCTTTCCTTGGTTTAGCTTTGGGTTATAGACCTGGCACTGCTTTGCTTTTCCTACCCCTGCTGTGCTTTGCCTTGCCTCAAACTGCTTTGCTTTGCTTTGTTTGCTTTGTCTTCCCTGGTTATGCTTTGCTTTTCCTGGTGCTACTTTCCTTTGCTCAGCTTTGCCTTCCCTGGCCGTGCTTTGTTTTGCTTTATGGGGCCATGCTTTCCTTTTTTTACCTTTGCCTTGCTCTCTTTTGCCTCACCTGCTCCTGCTCTCACTTCTATTTTCAGGCCATGCTTACCTTTGTTTTGCTTTCCTTTGCTTTATATTTCTGGCATTGCTTTGCTTTTCCTTCTCTGCTCTGCTTAGCTTCTCTTAACCCAGCTCTGATTTGCCTTACCTCGAAATTTTTCGCTTTGTTGTGGTTTATATTTCTGTTTTTTTTTTTTTTTCTTTGTTTGTTTGTTTTTTGTTTTTGTTTTTGTTTTTGTTTTTTGTTCATTTTTTATTTATTTATTTATTTCCACTTCTTTCTCTTTCCTGGTTATGCTTTGCTTTTCCTGGTGCTACTTTCCTTTGCTCAGCTTTGCCTTCCCTGGCCGTGCTGTGTTTTGCTTTATGGGGCCATGCTTTCCTTTTTTTACCTTTGCCTTGCTCTCTTTTGCCTCACCTGCTCCTGCTCTCCTTTCCATTTTCAGGCCATGCTTGCCTTTGTTTTGCTTTACTTTGTATTCCTGGCACTGCTTTGCTGTTCCTTTTGCTACTTTCTTTTGTTCTGCTTTGCCTTGCCTGGCCATGCTTTCCTTTGCCTTGCTTTGTATTCCTGGCATTGCTTTGCTTTTCCTTCTCTGCTCTGCTTAGCTTCTCTTAACCCAGCTCTGATTTGCCTCACCTCCAACTTTTTCGCTTTGTTGTGTTTATTTTAAAGGTGTTTTTTTGTTTGTTTGTTTGTTTGTTCATTTTTTCTTTTTTTTTTTATTTATTTTCACTTCTTTCTCTTTCCTGGCACTGCTTTGCTTTACCTGGTGCTACTTTCCTTAGCTCTGCTTTGCCTTCCCTGGCCTTGCTTTCGTTTGCTTTATCAGGCCATGTTTTCCTTTGTTTAGCTTTGCTTTGCTCTGCTTTGCTTTGCCTTTCATCTTTTATTCGTTTTTCTTTTTTTTTAATTAATTACTTAAATAAATAAATTATTTATTTATTTATTTCATGTTCCTTGCATGATTTGTTTTCGTTTTGGACCTATCTGATGTGTTTTTACAGGCCGTGCTTTGCTTTTCCAGGCACTGGTGGTCACTGTTTTTCCCTATGCCTAGCAGGGCTTTTCCTTGTCTTGCTCAGCTTTCATCCGCATTGCCTTCCTCTCCTGTGCTGTGCTAGGCTTCCTTTGGAGACTGTCTCACTGATTTTGCTGCTGAGTCGATTGGTAAATTTATGAACACATAAACCATCGGAAACAGAACTTGGCCTCCCCGCAGTCCAGTGACTGTCCACTCGGAACTGGCACGTGTGGGCAGCAGGCCTGGCCAGCCGACATGGTCCATTCTTTGTCCCCAGCCATGCGGCGAGCTGCCAGGTGGGCCCCACTGCTCGTTGTGTGTCTGAGGTTCTCGACGACAGTAAGTAACTACATGATTCCCACAACTACGGTGGAAGAAATCCACAACAACAACAACAACAACAACAACAACAACAACAACAACAGAGCAGATAGAGATATATAAAACGTCACGGTGGACTAGGAGCTGTGAAGGAGGCTGGGGAGAGGGCGATCAGGGTACAGCCACTGTCCAAGTCTGGCTGCCACCTGTACACAAAATGGAGGCCCTCCGGTCTCCCCCCCACAGCCACCTGGAATCCAAAGGAGGGCTGGCCGCCAGCTCGCTACGTTCGCTTTGCTTCTCTTTGTATTGCCTTGCTCTGCTTTGCTTTGCTCTTCCTGGCACAGTTTTGCTTTCCCATACCTCCTTTCCTCTGCTGTTCTTGCCCCGGCTTTGCCTCAGATTGCTTTGCTTTTTCTTTCCTGAAAATGTTTTGCTTTTCCTTGTGCTACATTCCTTTGCTCTGCTTTGACTTGCTCAGCTTTGCCTTCCCTGGCCGTGCTTTGTTTTGCTTTATGGGGCCATGCTTTCCTTTTTTTACCTTTGCCTTGCTCTCTTTTGCCTCACCTGCTCCTGCTCTCACTTCTATTTTCAGGCCATGCTTGCCTTTGTTTTGCTTTACTTTGTGTTCCTGGCACTGCTTTGCTGTTCCTTTTGCTACTTTCTTTTGTTCTGCTTTGCCTTGCCTGGCCATGCTTTGCTTTGCCTTGCTTTGTATTCCTGGCATTGCTTTGCTTTTCCTTCTCTGCTCTGCTTAGCTTCTCTTAACCCAGCTCTGATTTGCCTTACCTCCAACTTTTTCACTTTGTTGTGGTTTTTATTGCTGTTTTTTTTTGTTTTGTTTGTTTGTTTGTTTTTGTTCGTTATTTATTTATTTATTTATTTATTTTCACTTCTTTCTCTTTCCTGGGACTGCTTTGCTTTTCCTGGTGCTACTTTCCTTTGCTGAGCTTTGCCCTCCCTGGCCTTGCTTTTTTTTTTTTTTTTTTTTTTTTTTATAGGTCCATGCTTTCCTTTGTTTAGCTTTCCTTTCCTCTACTTTGTTCTGCTTTGCTATGCCTTTCCTGGTCATGCTTTTCATTTTTTTTTTATTTTTATTTGATGTTCAATTCCATGCTTTCTGTTTTCCTTTTATGTCTTTTTCTTGTGTTTTCTCTGGCCGTGCTTTGCTTTTCCAGGCGCTGGATGTCATTGCTTTTCCCTATTGTCGTGGTTCCGCTCGAGTGGGCAGCCGAGCTCCACCACAGCCGCTCTCTCACTCCCCCTCCTCAAAGAGGAATGGGGAGAAAATCTGTGAAAGGGGCTCAAGGATTGGGATAAGGACGAGAAAATCACGCAATAATTAGTGTAACGGGCAAAACAGACTCAGCATAAGAAGACAGATAGTAAGATTTATTGCTCATTACTAACAAGCTAGAGAAGTGAGAAACAAAGGAAAGAAACCAAAAGCACCTCCCCCCCCATCCACCCTCTTCCACCTCCTCCCCCCGAGCGGCGCAGGGGAACGGGGGAATGGGGGTTATGGTCAGTCTACAGCACTTCTTCTCTGCCGCTCCTTCTTGGTCACTCTCGTCCCCTGTGCTGTGGGGTCCCACCCACGGGATGCAGTCCTTGACGAACTGATCCGGCGTGGGCTTCCCACAGGCAGCAGCTCTTCCAGAACTGCTCCAGATATGGGTCCGTACCACGGGGTCCATCCCTCAGGAGAAAACTGCTCCAACCCGGCTCCCCTACGGGCAGCAGCTCCTGCCAGATCACCTGCTCCTGCGTGGTCTCCTCTCCACGGGCTACAGGTCCGGCCCGGAATCTGCTCCGGCAGGGGTCTTCCACAGGCGGCAGCCTCCATCGGTGCAGGGCCACCTGCTCCACCGTGGTCTCCTCCACGGGCTGCAGCGTTGGAACCCTGCTCCACCGTGGTACTCCATGGGCTGCAGAGGGACATCCTGCTTCACCACGGTCCTCACCACAGGCCGCAGGGGACTTCTGCTCCGGCGCCTGGAGCACCTCTCCCCCTCCTTCTACACTGACCTTGGCACCTGCAAGGCTGTTTCTCACTCCCTTGACTCTCCCGGCTGCTGTGGCGCAGCAATTTTTCCCTGTCTTAAATATGCTCTCACAGAGGCGCAAAACAACATCGCTTATTGGCTCAGATCTGGAAAACAATGGGGCCCTTCCCAAATATGGGGCGGCTTCTAGATCTTTCTCACAGAAACCACCCCTATGGCCCCCTGCTACCAAAACCTTGCCATGTAAACCCACTACACCTATGCCGCTAGGTCTTTTCCCTAGCAGGGCTCTGCTTTGTCTTGCTCAGCTTTCATCCGCATTGCTCTGCTCTCCTGTGCTGTGCTAGGCTTCCTTTGGGGACTGTCTCGCTGATTTTGCTGCTGAGTCGATTGGTAAATTTATGAACGCATAAACCGTCAGACACAGAACTTGGCCTCCCCGCAGTCCAGCGACTGTCCCCTTGGAACTGGAGGCTGGGTGCAGCAGGCCTGGCCAGCCGACATGGTCCATTCTGTGTCCCCAGCCATGCGGCGAGCCGTCAGGGGACCCCTAAGTGCTACTCGTGTGGTGATAGTGTTCAGTGAGAATTTCAACGAGAATATGTAACTACGTGATTCCCACAAGTACGGTGGTAGAAATCTACAACAAACAACAAAAAAATGTATATAGATATAAAACCAGCTAAAGCAAGACATGGCTCTTGCCGGGTGTCACGGTGGACTAGGAGCTGTGAAGAAGGCTGAGGAGCGGGCGATCAGGGTACAGCCACTGTCCAAGTCTGGCTGCCACCTGTACACAACATGGAGCCCTCCGGTCTGCCCCCCACAGACACTTGGAACCCAAAGGAGTGCTGTCCGCCAGCTCGCTACGTTCGCTTTGCTTCTCTTTGTTCTGCCTTGCTTTGCTTTGCTTTGCTCTTCCTGGCACAGTTTTGCTTTCCCATCCCTCCTTTCCTCTGCTGTTCTTGCCCCTGCTTTGCCTCAGAGTGTTTTGCTCTTTCTCTCCTGGAAATACTTTGCATTTCCTTGTGCTACTTTCCTTTGCTCTGCTTTGACTTGCTCAGCTTTCCCTTCCCTGGCCATGCTTCCACTTGCTTTATCAGGCCATGCTTTCCTTGGTTTAGCTTTGGTTTATAGACCTGGCACTGCTCTGCCTTTCCTACCCATGCTGTGCTTTGCCTTGCCTAAAACTGCTTTGTTTTCATTTGTTTGCTTTGTCTTTCCTGCTTACGCTTTGCTTTCCCTTTTGCTACTTTCCTTAGCTCTGCTTTGCCTTCCCTGGCCTTGCTTTCGTTTGCTTTATCAGGCCATGTTTTCCTTTGTTTAGCTTTGCTTTGCTCTGCTTTGCTTTGCTTTGCCTTTCATCTTTTATTCGTTTTCCTTTTTTTTTTTAATTTATTTATTTATTTATTTATTTATTTATTTCATGTTCCTTGCATGATTTGTTTTCATGTTGGACCTATCTGATGTGTTTTTACAGGCCGTGCTTTGCTTTTCCAGGCCCTGGTGGTCACTTTTTTTCCCTATGCCTAGCAGGGCTTTTCCTTGTCTTGCTCAGCTTTCATCCGCATTGCCTTCCTCTCCTGTGCTGTGCTAGGCTTCCTTTGGAGACTGTCTCGATGATTTTGCTGCTGAGTCGGTTGGTAAATTTATGAACGCATAAACCATCGGAAACAGAACTTGGCCTCCCTGCAGCCCAGCCACTGTCCACTCGGAACTGGCACGTGTGGGCAGCAGGCCTGGCCAGCCGACATGGTCCATTCTTTGTCCCCAGCCATGCGGCGAGCTGCCAGGTGGGCCCCACTGCTCGTTGTGTGTCTGAGGTTCTCAACGACAGTAAGTAACTACATGATTCCCACAACTACGGTGGAAGAAATCCACAACAACAACAACAACAACAACAACAACAACAACAACAACAACAACAACAACAACAACAACAAAGCAGATAGAGATATATAAAACGTCACGGTGGACTAGGAGCTGTGAAGGAGGCTGGGGAGAGGGCGATCAGGGTACAGCCACTGTCCAAGTCTGGCTGCCACCTGTACACAAAATGGAGGCCCTCCGGTCTCCCCCCCACAGACACTTGGAATCCAAAGGAGTGCTGGCCGCCAGCTCGCTACGTTCGCTTTGCTTCTCTTTGTATTGCCTTGCTCCGCTTTGCTTTGCTCTTCCTGGCACAGTTTTGCTTTCCCATCCCTCCTTTCCTCTGCTGTTCTTGCCCCAGCTTTGCTTTGCTTTGCCTCAGATTGTTTTGCTGTTTCTTTCCTGAAAATGCTTTGCTTTTCCTTGTGCTACGTTCCCTTGCTCTGCTTTGACTTGCTCGGCTTTCCCTTCCCTGGCCATGCTTTCCTTGGTTTAGCTTTGGGTTATAGACCTGGCACTGCTTTGCTTTTCCTACCCCTGCTGTGCTTTGCCTTGCCTCAAACTGCTTTGCTTTGCTTTGTTTGCTTTGTCTTCCCTGGTTATGCTTTGCTTTTCCTGGTGCTACTTTCCTTTGCTCAGCTTTGCCTTCCCTGGCCGTGCTTTGTTTTGCTTTATGGGGCCATGCTTTCCTTTTTTTACCTTTGCCTTGCTCTCTTTTGCCTCACCTGCTCCTGCTCTCCTTTCCATTTTCAGGCCATGCTTGCCTTTGTTTTGCTTTACTTTGTGTTCCTGGCACTGCTTTGCTGTTCCTTTTGCTACTTTCTTTTGTTCTGCTTTGCCTTGCCTGGCCATGCTTTGCTTTGCCTTGCTTTGTATTCCTGGCATTGCTTTGCTTTTCCTTCTCTGCTCTGCTTAGCTTCTCTTAACCCAGCTCTGATTTGCCTTACCTCCAACTTTTTCGCTTTGTTGTGTTTATTTTAATGGTGTTTTTTTTTTTTTTTGTTTGTTTGTTCATTTTTTCTTTTTTTTTTATTTATTTTCACTTCTTTCTCTTTCCTGGCACTGCTTTGCTTTACCTGGTGCTACTTTCCTTAGCTCTGCTTTGCCTTCCCTGGCCTTCCTTTCGTTTGCTTTATCAGGCCATGTTTTCCTTTGTTTAGCTTTGCTTTGCTCTGCTTTGCTTTGCCTTTCATCTTTTATTCGTTTTTCTTTTTTTAAAATTTATTTATTTATTTATTTATTTATTTATTTCATGTTCCTTGCATGATTTGTTTTCATGTTGGACCTATCTGATGTGTTTTTACAGGCCGTGCTTTGCTTTTCCAGGCGCTGGTGGTCACTGCTTTTCCCTATGCCTAGCAGGGCTTTTCCTTGTCTTGCTCAGCTTTCATCCGCATTGCCTTCCTCTCCTGTGCTGTGCTAGGCTTCCTTTGGAGACTGTCTCGATGATTTGGCTGCTGAGTCGATTGGTAAATTTATGAACGCATAAACCATCAGACACAGAACTTGGCCTCCCCGCAGTCCAGCGACTGTCCCCTTGGAACTGGAGGCTGGGTGCAGCAGGCCTGGCCAGCCGACATGGTCCATTCTGTGTCCCCAGCCATGCGGCGAGCCGTCAGGGGACCCCTAAGTGCTACTCGTGTGGTGATAGTGTTCAGTGAGAATTTCAACGAGAATAAGTAACTACGTGATTCCCACAAGTACGGTGGTAGAAATCCACAACAAACAACAAAAAAATGTATATAGATATAAAACCAGCTAAAGCAAGACATGGCCCTTGCCGGGTGTCACAGTGGACTAGGAGCTGTGAAGAAGGCTGAGGAGCGGGCGATCAGGGTACAGCCACTGTCCAAGTCTGGCTGCCACCTGTACACAACATGGAGCCCTCCGGTCTCCCCCCCACAGACACTTGGAACCCAAAGGAGGGCTGGCCGCCAGCTCGCTACGTTCGCTTTGCTTCTCTTTGTTTTGTCCTTGCTCCGCTTTGCTTTGCTCTTCCTGGCACAGTTTTGCTTTCCCATCCCTCCTTTCCTCTGCTGTTCTTGCCGTGGCTTTGCTTGGATTTGCGTCAGACTGCTTTGCTTTTTCTTCCCTCGTTATGGTTTATTTTTCATTGTGCTACTTTCCTTAGCTCTGCTTTGCCTTCCCCGACCTTGCTTTGTTTTGCTTTATGGGGCCATGCTTGCCTTTGTTTAGCTTCTCTCTGCTCTGCTTTGCCTTGCTATGTTTTGCCTTTTCTGGACATGCTTTGCATCTATTTTTTTTTTAATTATTATTATTTTTTTTTTTTTTCTTTAAATGTTCCTTGCATTCTTTTGGTTTCATTTTGGACCTATCTGATGTGTTTTTACAGGCCGTGCTTTGCTTTTCCAGACCCTGGTTGTTACTGCTTTTCCTTATGCCGCTAGGTCTTTTTCTTAGCAGGGTTTTACTCTGCCTTGCTCAGCTTTTATCCGCATTGCTCTGCTGTCCTGTGCTGTGCTAGGATTCTTTTGGAGACAGTCCCACTGGTTTTACTGGGCTAGCCGCCAGCTCGCTACGTTTGCTTTGCTTCTCTTTGTTTTGCCTTGCTCCGCTTTGCTTCGCTCTTCCTGGCACAGTTTTGCTTTCCCATCCCTCCTTTCCTCTGCTGTTCTTGCCCCTGCTTTGCCTCAGAGTGTTTTGCTCTTTCTCTCCTGGAAATACTTTGCATTTCCTTGTGCTACTTTCCTTTGCTCTGCTTTGACTTGCTCAGCTTTCCCTTCCCTGGCCATGCTTCCGGTTGCTTTATCAGGCCATGCTTTCCTTGGTTTAGCTTTGGTTTATAGACCTGGCACTGCTCTGCCTTTCCTACCCATGCTGTGCTTTGCCTTGCCTCAAACTGCTTTGCTTTGCTTTGTTTGCTTTGTCTTTCCTGGTTACGCTTTGTTTTTCCTTTTGCTACTTTCCTTAGCTCTGCTTTGCCTTCCCTGGCCTTGCTTTCGTTTGCTTTATCAGGTCATGTTTTCCTTTGTTTAGCTTTGCTTTGCTCTGCTTTGCTTTGCCTTCAATCTTTTATTCTTTTTTTCTATTTTTTTTTTTTTAATTAATTAATTTATTTATTTATTTCATGTTCCTTGCATGATTTGTTTTCATGTTGGACCTATCTGATGTGTTTTTACAGGCCGTGCTTTGCTTTTCCAGGCCCTGGTGGTCACTGCTTTTCCCTATGCCTAGCAGGGCTTTTCCTTGTCTTGCTCAGCTTTCATCCGCATTGCCTTCCTCTCCTGTGCTGTGCTAGGCTTCCTTTGGAGACTGTCTCACTGATTTTGCTGCCGAGTCGGTTGGTAAATTTATGAACGCATAAACCATCGGAAACAGAACTTGGCCTCCCCGCAGTCCAGCCACTGTCCACTCGGAACTGGCACGTGTGGGCAGCAGGCCTGGCCAGCCGACATGGTCCATTCTTTGTCCCCAGCCATGCGGCGAGCTGCCAGGTGGGCCCCACTGCTCGTTGTGTGTCTGAGGTTCTCAACGACAGTAAGTAACTACATGATTCCCACAACTACGGTGGAAGAAATCCACAACAACAACAACAACATCAACAACAAAATAGATAGAGATATATAAAACTAGCTAAGGCAAGACATGGTTCTTGCCCACCGTCACGGTGCACCAGGAGCTGTGAAGGAGGCTGGGGAGAGGGCGATCAGGGTACAGCCACTGTCCAAGTCTGGCTGCCACCTGTACACAAAATGGAGGCCCTCCGGTCTCCCCCCCACAGCCACCTGGAATCCAAAGGAGGGCTGGCCGCCAGCTCGCTACGTTCGCTTTGCTTCTCTTTGTATTGCCTTGCTCCGCTTTGCTTTGCTCTTCCTGGCACAGTTTTGCTTTTCCATACCTCCTTTTCTCTGCTGTTCTTACCTCAGATTGCTTTGCTTTTTCTCTCCTGGAAATGCTGTGTTTTTCCTTGTGCTACTTTGCTTTGCTTTGCTTTGCTTTGCTTTGCTTTGCTTTTTCTTTCCTGGGCCTGCTACGTTTTTACTTGTGCGGTCATGCTTTATTTTTTATTTCTTTGCTTCGTGTTCCTGTCAGTGCTTTGCTTTACCTTCTCTGCTCTTCTGTACCTTTCTTAGCCTTGCTGTGCTTTGCTTTGACTCAAACTGCTTTCTTTCCTTGGCTTTCCCTTTCCTGGCACCGCTTTGTTTTTCCCCGTGCTCCTTTCCTTAGCTTTGCCGTCTTTATGAATGCATAAACAAGTTCATGAAACTTGTTTATGAACACATAGAAAAGTTAGCCGGCCTGCAGCCCGACAGCTGTCCCCTCGGAGCTGGCGGGCAGGGACAGGGATCTGGCTACCGGGCCAGGTCTATTTTGTTGCCCACCGTTGTCCGGAGAGCCACCAGGTGGGCTCTGTTGCTATTCGTCTGGGGAGGGGTGTGGGTTGAGAACAACAATAAATAACTACTCGATTCCTAAAACTAAAGGGGGAAACAGATGGAGAAAATACTATTATTATTACTACTACTACTACTACTATTTTTATTACGTTTTAATGATACTTATTTCTATTACTATTTAATACTTTTATTTCTAATAGCTTTTTAGTAGTATATAATAATAATAATAATAATAATGACAATAACAATTTATATAATGATAAGCAGCTAAAGCAAACCAGCCAGGCAGCCAGCCAAACTGAGTGGCACAGGTGGGGAGCCGTTCACGGCCGAGCAGGAGCCTCTGATGTCAGAGCGAGAGGCGGCCCGAGGCAACCGGGGGCCGCTGCCACACCCTGGCCTTCTCAAACGCCCAGCTCCCCATAACCCAGCGATTTCGACTGACGCTAAGTTAACTACGCATTTTGTTTTGGCAGCACCGTTTTGCTTTGCTTTGCTTTCCCTGGCCCTGCGTTGCTTTGCTTTGCTTTGTATTCGTGGCACTGCTTCGCTTTTCCTGGCCCTCTTTTACTTTGGTTTTTCTGTTCCTCACCATGCTTTGCTTTTTCTGGCCTCGCTTTGTTTCGTTTTGCTTGACTTTGTATTCGTGACACCGCTTTTCTTTCCCTGGACCTCCTTTGCTTTGGTTTCTCTCGCCCTTCTTTGTTTTGCTTTTGCTGGCCCTGCCTTGCTTTGTTTTGCTTTACGTTGTATTCAAGACACCGCTTTTCTTTTCCTGGACCTCTTTTGCTTTGGTTTTTCTCGCCTTTCTTTGTTTTGCTTTTGCTGGCCCTGCCTTGCTTTGTTTTGCTTTACGTTGTATTCAGGACACCGCTTTTCTTTCCCCCACCCCCCAGGAAATCCTTAGCTTAGTTTTTTTTTTTTTTTTTTTTTTTTCCTCACCCTTCTTTGTTTTGCTTTTGCTGGCCCTACCTCGCTTTGTTTTGCTTTAGTTTGTATTCGTGACACCACTTTTCTTTTCCTGGACCTCTTCTGCTTTGGCTTTTCTTGCCCTGCTTCGTTTTGCTTTTCCCGGCCCTTCTTGGCTTTGCTTTTCCTTTTGCCTTTTTCTTTTCCCTGGCAGGGCTATGCTTTGTCTCGCTCCGCTTTCCGTTGCATTGCTCAGCTCTGCTTTGCCGTGCTAGGTAGGCTTCTTTTGCAGACCGTCGCACCGATTTGGGCGATGAGTCGATCGGTGTATTGATGAAGGCATAAACCCTCAGGCGCACACCGTGGCCTCCCCGCAGCCCGACGACTGTCCCCTGGGAGCTGGAGGGTGGGGACAGGAAGCCTGGCCACCCACCCAGCACGGTCTATTCCTCATCCCCCGCTGTTCGGCGAGCCGCCAGGTGGGTCCCGCTGCTGCTGTTCGTCTGGGGATGGGGTTGGGTGAGGTTTTTTAGGACGATAAGTGACATGACACGATTCCCAATGATTTTGGTTCGTTTTGCTTTGCTTTACTTTTCCTTGCTTTACTTTTCGTTGCTCTTCCCCGCTTTGCTTTTCCTGCACCTGCTTCGACATGCTTTCCTTAGAACTGCCTATTTTTGGGGGGTTTTGGTTTGTATTCCCGGCACCGAATCCTTTTCTTTGCTCTGCTTTGCTGTTCCTACTCTGCTTTGCTTTTTTGCTCTGTTGATGTGTTTACACACTCGGGAACGCTGGGTCACCTCATTCGGCCTCCCCACAGCCCGCCAACCGTCCCTTCGCAGCTGGCAGGTGGGGGTGTGGGGGTCGGCCACCCAGCCAAGTCTATTCCAGTACCCCTGCTGACTGGGGAGCCGCCACCTGAGCTCAACTGCCATTTGCCTGAGGAGGCGGGGGGGGGGGGGGGGGGGGGAGGAGGAAGGGGAGCTGAGGAGTGGAGGGGGGGGGGGGAGGTTTTGAAAGACGGTAAGGAATGACAGGATTCCTAAAGCTACAGCAGAAAACAGGCAACGGAACAAACTAATAACAAACATAAAGATAACAGCATTTATTTTCCAAAGCAGCTAAAGCAAAGCGGCCAGGCAGTCAGCCGCACTGAGTGGCACAGGTGGCGAGCCTCTCGCGGCCGAGGAAGAACCTCTGACGTCAGAGCGAGCGGCGGCCCGAAGCAGCCGGGCTCCGCTCTCTCCCCCCGCCCCCTCCCTCCTCGTGGAGCCACCAGGTCTACTTCTCCCTCCTCCTCCCCGCTGTCTCCCCACCCCCACCCCCCCCCCTTCCCCCTCCCTCCTCGTGGAGCCACCAGGTCTACTTCTCCCTCCTCCTCCCCGCTCCCCCCGCCCCCTCCCTCCTCGTGGAGCCACCAGGTCTACTTCTCCCTCCTCCTCCCCGCTGTCTCCCCCCGCCCCCTCCCTCCTCGTGGAGCCACCAGGTCTACTTCTCCCTCCTCCTCCCCGCTCTCCCCCCCCCCCCCCCCCCGCCCCCTCCCGCCTCGTGGAGCCATCAGGTCTACCCCGCCGTCACGGCCGTCGGTCTAGCCATCACGGCCACTGCTAGAGGGCGGCCAGTGATGAGAGTAAGAAGTCTGGAAGGCAAGCTTCATTTACTTTGGCATGAAATGATAGCCCCCTGCTATCATTGTCAGGTGGACACAACAAAAGCCCCTTCTCTCTGCCCACCTGTCGTGGTTTAACCCGGCCGGCAGCTAAACACCACGCAGCCGTTCGCTCACCCTCCCCCCTCCCTCTCTGGGACGGGGGAGAGAAATGGGGAGTGAAGCCCGTGAGTTGAGATAAAGACAGTTTAATAAGACAGGAAAATAATAATAACAAAATAATAATAACAATAATAATAATAATGATACAATGGTGATAATACGAAAGTAATAGTATGTACAAACAAGTGATGCACAATGCAATTGCTCACCACCCGCTGACCGATGCCCAGCCTAACCCCGAGCAGTCCGGCCCCCTCCCCCCAGCTAGCCACCCCTATATATTGTTTAGCATGACGTCAGATGGTATGGAATACCCCTTTGGCTAGTTTGGGTCACCTGTCCTGGGTCTGTCCCCTCCCAGCTCTTACTGCACCCCCAGCCTGCCCGTTGGCAGGACAGAGCAAAAGGCTGAGATGTCCTTGGCTTAGTATAAGCACTGCTCTGCAACAATTAAAGCATCGGGGTGTTATCAGCACTCTTCTCATCCTAAGCCAAAACACAGCATTCCACCAGCTACTAGGAAGAAAATTAATTCTGTGCTAACTGAAACCAGGACACCACCCCCTAACCTCGCACCTTTGAGTGTCCCCTTGCCCACCAGGACTTTCCGTGCATGACCAGCAAAGTGCCTGGACCCTGGCAGCCTCTCTCCCCCCGCCCCCTCCCTCCTCGTGGAGCCACCAGGTCTACTTCTCCCTCCTCCCCGCTGTGTCCTCCCCGCCCCCTCCCTCCTCGTGGAGCCACCAGGTCTACTTCTCCCTCCTCCTCCCCGCTGTCTCCCTCCCCCTTCCCCCTCCCCTCCTCGTGGGGCCACCAGGTCTACTTCTCCCTCCTCCCCGCTGTCTCCCCCCCCGCCCCCTCCCTCCTCGTGGAGCCACCAGGTCTACTTCTCCCTCCTCCTCCCCGCTGTCTCCCCCCCCCGCCCCCTCCCTCCTCGTGGAGCCACCAGGTCTACTTCTCCCTCCTCCTCCCCGCTGTCCTCCCCGCCCCCTCCCTCCTCGTGGGGCCACCAGGTCTACTTCTCCCTCCTCCCCGCTCTCTCCCCCCGCCCCCTCCCTCCTCGTGGAGCCACCAGGTCTACTTCTCCCTCCTCCCCGCGGCGCCGGCTCCTCTCCCCCCCTTTTCCCCCCGCCCGCCGCACCGCAGCCCCGCCGAGCAGTTGGGCGGGGGGGGCGGCGAGAGGGGCAATCCTCCTAGCTCGTCGCCGGCCGCTCTGCTCGGCGGGAAGCCGGCGGCACACGTAGGCGAGGGGGGTACGCATTATTCCGGGCACGGAGCTTCAAGCCGGCCGGTCGTCAGGCTCCCGCCGAGCCCGTGTCCCGGCCGGCGGGCAGCTAGATCGCGCGGGAGGGAGGGAGGGAGCAGAGCGACGAGCTCGCGCCCGCCTCCAGCGTTTTTTTCCCCGGGCGGGCCCCGTCCGGGGCGCAAAGGCGGGCGGGCGGGCGCTGCCTCGCCTCCCGCGACGGTCGGCTCCGCGGCCGGGGCGGATCGGGCTCGGAGTCGGCTTCGGGCTCGCGCTTCGGCTCGGGCTCGCGGGCTCGCGAGGGCAGCGGCTGTCCGCCGCCCGCGGCCCCGTCCGTCTACACGGCGCTTCCCCGCCTCGCGGCGATCTTGAGCTCTGAGCCGCTTCTAGGCTGGCTGCTGGGGAAGACCGGCGTGGCAACGGGGAGAAGGGGGGAAGGGAGGGAACGGAAAGAGGTGTATTTGTGAATGAATGAATGAATGAATGAATGAATGAATGAATGAATGAATGAATGAATGAATGAATGAAGAGTGAAGGAGTGAACGAATCAACGAATCGATGGATCGATCGATCAGCCAAGGAATCGATGAAGAAAGGAATGAGAAAGCAGAAGGGAAGCAAAGAGAAGGGCGGGGGAAGAAAGCGAAGGGCTCCAGGAAAGCGCGTAGGCAGGCGCCGTTAGCTGCTGACGGCCGGCAGCTCTCCGATCGTCGTGGTGGTGAAGTGGACAGGTGAATCCCCTGCCCTCCCTCTTCTTCCCCCTCGATCCTCCCCCCCAGCCTCGATCCGCCAGGTGTAGGCAGGTGCCGTCAAGGCGAGGAGCTGAAGCGGCACAGCCCGTTGGCGAGCGAGCGAGCGAGCGGGCGGGCGAGCCCGTGTGCCGGCTGTAGGCGGGACACGGGCGCGCGCCTCCCTT
>NC_092624.1:2585000-2600000 GCF_047663525.1 Anas platyrhynchos | reverse complement strand
CAGGGTACAGCCACTGTCCAAGTCTGGCTGCCACCTGCACACAACATGAGGGCCCTCCGGTCTCCCCCCCACAGACACTTGGAACCCAAAGGAGGGCTGGCCGCCAGCTCGCTACGTTCGCTTTGCTTCCCTTTGTTTTGCCTTGCTCCGCTTTGCTTTGCTCTTCCTGGCACAGTTTTGCTTTCCCATACCTCCTTTCCTCTGCTGTTCTTGCCCAGGCTTTGCCTCAGATTGCTTTGCTTTTTCTTTCCTGAAAATGCTTTGCTTTTCCTTGTGCTACGTTCCCTTGCTCTGCTTTGACTTGCTCGGCTTTCCCTTCCCTGGCCATGCTTTCCTTGGTTTAGCTTTGGGTTATAGACCTGGCACTGCTTTGCTTTTCCTACCCCTGCTGTGCTTTGCCTTGCCTCAAACTGCTTTGCTTTGCTTTGTTTGCTTTGTCTTCCCTGGTTATGCTTTGCTTTTCCTGGTGCTACTTTCCTTTGCTCAGCTTTGCCTTCCCTGGCCGTGCTTTGTTTTGCTTTATGGGGCCATGCTTTCCTTTTTTTACCTTTGCCTTGCTCTCTTTTGCCTCACCTGCTCCTGCTCTCACTTCTATTTTCAGGCCATGCTTACCTTTGTTTTGCTTTCCTTTGCTTTATATTTCTGGCATTGCTTTGCTTTTCCTTCTCTGCTCTGCTTAGCTTCTCTTAACCCAGCTCTGATTTGCCTTACCTCGAAATTTTTCGCTTTGTTGTGGTTTATATTTCTGTTTTTTTTTTTTTTTCTTTGTTTGTTTGTTTTTTGTTTTTGTTTTTGTTTTTGTTTTTTGTTCATTTTTTATTTATTTATTTATTTCCACTTCTTTCTCTTTCCTGGTTATGCTTTGCTTTTCCTGGTGCTACTTTCCTTTGCTCAGCTTTGCCTTCCCTGGCCGTGCTGTGTTTTGCTTTATGGGGCCATGCTTTCCTTTTTTTACCTTTGCCTTGCTCTCTTTTGCCTCACCTGCTCCTGCTCTCCTTTCCATTTTCAGGCCATGCTTGCCTTTGTTTTGCTTTACTTTGTATTCCTGGCACTGCTTTGCTGTTCCTTTTGCTACTTTCTTTTGTTCTGCTTTGCCTTGCCTGGCCATGCTTTCCTTTGCCTTGCTTTGTATTCCTGGCATTGCTTTGCTTTTCCTTCTCTGCTCTGCTTAGCTTCTCTTAACCCAGCTCTGATTTGCCTCACCTCCAACTTTTTCGCTTTGTTGTGTTTATTTTAAAGGTGTTTTTTTGTTTGTTTGTTTGTTTGTTCATTTTTTCTTTTTTTTTTTATTTATTTTCACTTCTTTCTCTTTCCTGGCACTGCTTTGCTTTACCTGGTGCTACTTTCCTTAGCTCTGCTTTGCCTTCCCTGGCCTTGCTTTCGTTTGCTTTATCAGGCCATGTTTTCCTTTGTTTAGCTTTGCTTTGCTCTGCTTTGCTTTGCCTTTCATCTTTTATTCGTTTTTCTTTTTTTTTAATTAATTACTTAAATAAATAAATTATTTATTTATTTATTTCATGTTCCTTGCATGATTTGTTTTCGTTTTGGACCTATCTGATGTGTTTTTACAGGCCGTGCTTTGCTTTTCCAGGCACTGGTGGTCACTGTTTTTCCCTATGCCTAGCAGGGCTTTTCCTTGTCTTGCTCAGCTTTCATCCGCATTGCCTTCCTCTCCTGTGCTGTGCTAGGCTTCCTTTGGAGACTGTCTCACTGATTTTGCTGCTGAGTCGATTGGTAAATTTATGAACACATAAACCATCGGAAACAGAACTTGGCCTCCCCGCAGTCCAGTGACTGTCCACTCGGAACTGGCACGTGTGGGCAGCAGGCCTGGCCAGCCGACATGGTCCATTCTTTGTCCCCAGCCATGCGGCGAGCTGCCAGGTGGGCCCCACTGCTCGTTGTGTGTCTGAGGTTCTCGACGACAGTAAGTAACTACATGATTCCCACAACTACGGTGGAAGAAATCCACAACAACAACAACAACAACAACAACAACAACAACAACAACAGAGCAGATAGAGATATATAAAACGTCACGGTGGACTAGGAGCTGTGAAGGAGGCTGGGGAGAGGGCGATCAGGGTACAGCCACTGTCCAAGTCTGGCTGCCACCTGTACACAAAATGGAGGCCCTCCGGTCTCCCCCCCACAGCCACCTGGAATCCAAAGGAGGGCTGGCCGCCAGCTCGCTACGTTCGCTTTGCTTCTCTTTGTATTGCCTTGCTCTGCTTTGCTTTGCTCTTCCTGGCACAGTTTTGCTTTCCCATACCTCCTTTCCTCTGCTGTTCTTGCCCCGGCTTTGCCTCAGATTGCTTTGCTTTTTCTTTCCTGAAAATGTTTTGCTTTTCCTTGTGCTACATTCCTTTGCTCTGCTTTGACTTGCTCAGCTTTGCCTTCCCTGGCCGTGCTTTGTTTTGCTTTATGGGGCCATGCTTTCCTTTTTTTACCTTTGCCTTGCTCTCTTTTGCCTCACCTGCTCCTGCTCTCACTTCTATTTTCAGGCCATGCTTGCCTTTGTTTTGCTTTACTTTGTGTTCCTGGCACTGCTTTGCTGTTCCTTTTGCTACTTTCTTTTGTTCTGCTTTGCCTTGCCTGGCCATGCTTTGCTTTGCCTTGCTTTGTATTCCTGGCATTGCTTTGCTTTTCCTTCTCTGCTCTGCTTAGCTTCTCTTAACCCAGCTCTGATTTGCCTTACCTCCAACTTTTTCACTTTGTTGTGGTTTTTATTGCTGTTTTTTTTTGTTTTGTTTGTTTGTTTGTTTTTGTTCGTTATTTATTTATTTATTTATTTATTTTCACTTCTTTCTCTTTCCTGGGACTGCTTTGCTTTTCCTGGTGCTACTTTCCTTTGCTGAGCTTTGCCCTCCCTGGCCTTGCTTTTTTTTTTTTTTTTTTTTTTTTTTATAGGTCCATGCTTTCCTTTGTTTAGCTTTCCTTTCCTCTACTTTGTTCTGCTTTGCTATGCCTTTCCTGGTCATGCTTTTCATTTTTTTTTTATTTTTATTTGATGTTCAATTCCATGCTTTCTGTTTTCCTTTTATGTCTTTTTCTTGTGTTTTCTCTGGCCGTGCTTTGCTTTTCCAGGCGCTGGATGTCATTGCTTTTCCCTATTGTCGTGGTTCCGCTCGAGTGGGCAGCCGAGCTCCACCACAGCCGCTCTCTCACTCCCCCTCCTCAAAGAGGAATGGGGAGAAAATCTGTGAAAGGGGCTCAAGGATTGGGATAAGGACGAGAAAATCACGCAATAATTAGTGTAACGGGCAAAACAGACTCAGCATAAGAAGACAGATAGTAAGATTTATTGCTCATTACTAACAAGCTAGAGAAGTGAGAAACAAAGGAAAGAAACCAAAAGCACCTCCCCCCCCATCCACCCTCTTCCACCTCCTCCCCCCGAGCGGCGCAGGGGAACGGGGGAATGGGGGTTATGGTCAGTCTACAGCACTTCTTCTCTGCCGCTCCTTCTTGGTCACTCTCGTCCCCTGTGCTGTGGGGTCCCACCCACGGGATGCAGTCCTTGACGAACTGATCCGGCGTGGGCTTCCCACAGGCAGCAGCTCTTCCAGAACTGCTCCAGATATGGGTCCGTACCACGGGGTCCATCCCTCAGGAGAAAACTGCTCCAACCCGGCTCCCCTACGGGCAGCAGCTCCTGCCAGATCACCTGCTCCTGCGTGGTCTCCTCTCCACGGGCTACAGGTCCGGCCCGGAATCTGCTCCGGCAGGGGTCTTCCACAGGCGGCAGCCTCCATCGGTGCAGGGCCACCTGCTCCACCGTGGTCTCCTCCACGGGCTGCAGCGTTGGAACCCTGCTCCACCGTGGTACTCCATGGGCTGCAGAGGGACATCCTGCTTCACCACGGTCCTCACCACAGGCCGCAGGGGACTTCTGCTCCGGCGCCTGGAGCACCTCTCCCCCTCCTTCTACACTGACCTTGGCACCTGCAAGGCTGTTTCTCACTCCCTTGACTCTCCCGGCTGCTGTGGCGCAGCAATTTTTCCCTGTCTTAAATATGCTCTCACAGAGGCGCAAAACAACATCGCTTATTGGCTCAGATCTGGAAAACAATGGGGCCCTTCCCAAATATGGGGCGGCTTCTAGATCTTTCTCACAGAAACCACCCCTATGGCCCCCTGCTACCAAAACCTTGCCATGTAAACCCACTACACCTATGCCGCTAGGTCTTTTCCCTAGCAGGGCTCTGCTTTGTCTTGCTCAGCTTTCATCCGCATTGCTCTGCTCTCCTGTGCTGTGCTAGGCTTCCTTTGGGGACTGTCTCGCTGATTTTGCTGCTGAGTCGATTGGTAAATTTATGAACGCATAAACCGTCAGACACAGAACTTGGCCTCCCCGCAGTCCAGCGACTGTCCCCTTGGAACTGGAGGCTGGGTGCAGCAGGCCTGGCCAGCCGACATGGTCCATTCTGTGTCCCCAGCCATGCGGCGAGCCGTCAGGGGACCCCTAAGTGCTACTCGTGTGGTGATAGTGTTCAGTGAGAATTTCAACGAGAATATGTAACTACGTGATTCCCACAAGTACGGTGGTAGAAATCTACAACAAACAACAAAAAAATGTATATAGATATAAAACCAGCTAAAGCAAGACATGGCTCTTGCCGGGTGTCACGGTGGACTAGGAGCTGTGAAGAAGGCTGAGGAGCGGGCGATCAGGGTACAGCCACTGTCCAAGTCTGGCTGCCACCTGTACACAACATGGAGCCCTCCGGTCTGCCCCCCACAGACACTTGGAACCCAAAGGAGTGCTGTCCGCCAGCTCGCTACGTTCGCTTTGCTTCTCTTTGTTCTGCCTTGCTTTGCTTTGCTTTGCTCTTCCTGGCACAGTTTTGCTTTCCCATCCCTCCTTTCCTCTGCTGTTCTTGCCCCTGCTTTGCCTCAGAGTGTTTTGCTCTTTCTCTCCTGGAAATACTTTGCATTTCCTTGTGCTACTTTCCTTTGCTCTGCTTTGACTTGCTCAGCTTTCCCTTCCCTGGCCATGCTTCCACTTGCTTTATCAGGCCATGCTTTCCTTGGTTTAGCTTTGGTTTATAGACCTGGCACTGCTCTGCCTTTCCTACCCATGCTGTGCTTTGCCTTGCCTAAAACTGCTTTGTTTTCATTTGTTTGCTTTGTCTTTCCTGCTTACGCTTTGCTTTCCCTTTTGCTACTTTCCTTAGCTCTGCTTTGCCTTCCCTGGCCTTGCTTTCGTTTGCTTTATCAGGCCATGTTTTCCTTTGTTTAGCTTTGCTTTGCTCTGCTTTGCTTTGCTTTGCCTTTCATCTTTTATTCGTTTTCCTTTTTTTTTTTAATTTATTTATTTATTTATTTATTTATTTATTTCATGTTCCTTGCATGATTTGTTTTCATGTTGGACCTATCTGTGTTTTTACAGGCCGTGCTTTGCTTTTCCAGGCCCTGGTGGTCACTTTTTTTCCCTATGCCTAGCAGGGCTTTTCCTTGTCTTGCTCAGCTTTCATCCGCATTGCCTTCCTCTCCTGTGCTGTGCTAGGCTTCCTTTGGAGACTGTCTCGATGATTTTGCTGCTGAGTCGGTTGGTAAATTTATGAACGCATAAACCATCGGAAACAGAACTTGGCCTCCCTGCAGCCCAGCCACTGTCCACTCGGAACTGGCACGTGTGGGCAGCAGGCCTGGCCAGCCGACATGGTCCATTCTTTGTCCCCAGCCATGCGGCGAGCTGCCAGGTGGGCCCCACTGCTCGTTGTGTGTCTGAGGTTCTCAACGACAGTAAGTAACTACATGATTCCCACAACTACGGTGGAAGAAATCCACAACAACAACAACAACAACAACAACAACAACAACAACAACAACAACAACAACAACAACAACAACAAAGCAGATAGAGATATATAAAACGTCACGGTGGACTAGGAGCTGTGAAGGAGGCTGGGGAGAGGGCGATCAGGGTACAGCCACTGTCCAAGTCTGGCTGCCACCTGTACACAAAATGGAGGCCCTCCGGTCTCCCCCCCACAGACACTTGGAATCCAAAGGAGTGCTGGCCGCCAGCTCGCTACGTTCGCTTTGCTTCTCTTTGTATTGCCTTGCTCCGCTTTGCTTTGCTCTTCCTGGCACAGTTTTGCTTTCCCATCCCTCCTTTCCTCTGCTGTTCTTGCCCCAGCTTTGCTTTGCTTTGCCTCAGATTGTTTTGCTGTTTCTTTCCTGAAAATGCTTTGCTTTTCCTTGTGCTACGTTCCCTTGCTCTGCTTTGACTTGCTCGGCTTTCCCTTCCCTGGCCATGCTTTCCTTGGTTTAGCTTTGGGTTATAGACCTGGCACTGCTTTGCTTTTCCTACCCCTGCTGTGCTTTGCCTTGCCTCAAACTGCTTTGCTTTGCTTTGTTTGCTTTGTCTTCCCTGGTTATGCTTTGCTTTTCCTGGTGCTACTTTCCTTTGCTCAGCTTTGCCTTCCCTGGCCGTGCTTTGTTTTGCTTTATGGGGCCATGCTTTCCTTTTTTTACCTTTGCCTTGCTCTCTTTTGCCTCACCTGCTCCTGCTCTCCTTTCCATTTTCAGGCCATGCTTGCCTTTGTTTTGCTTTACTTTGTGTTCCTGGCACTGCTTTGCTGTTCCTTTTGCTACTTTCTTTTGTTCTGCTTTGCCTTGCCTGGCCATGCTTTGCTTTGCCTTGCTTTGTATTCCTGGCATTGCTTTGCTTTTCCTTCTCTGCTCTGCTTAGCTTCTCTTAACCCAGCTCTGATTTGCCTTACCTCCAACTTTTTCGCTTTGTTGTGTTTATTTTAATGGTGTTTTTTTTTTTGTTTGTTTGTTTGTTCATTTTTTCTTTTTTTTTTTATTTATTTTCACTTCTTTCTCTTTCCTGGCACTGCTTTGCTTTACCTGGTGCTACTTTCCTTAGCTCTGCTTTGCCTTCCCTGGCCTTCCTTTCGTTTGCTTTATCAGGCCATGTTTTCCTTTGTTTAGCTTTGCTTTGCTCTGCTTTGCTTTGCCTTTCATCTTTTATTCGTTTTTCTTTTTTTAAAATTTATTTATTTATTTATTTATTTATTTATTTCATGTTCCTTGCATGATTTGTTTTCATGTTGGACCTATCTGATGTGTTTTTACAGGCCGTGCTTTGCTTTTCCAGGCGCTGGTGGTCACTGCTTTTCCCTATGCCTAGCAGGGCTTTTCCTTGTCTTGCTCAGCTTTCATCCGCATTGCCTTCCTCTCCTGTGCTGTGCTAGGCTTCCTTTGGAGACTGTCTCGATGATTTGGCTGCTGAGTCGATTGGTAAATTTATGAACGCATAAACCATCAGACACAGAACTTGGCCTCCCCGCAGTCCAGCGACTGTCCCCTTGGAACTGGAGGCTGGGTGCAGCAGGCCTGGCCAGCCGACATGGTCCATTCTGTGTCCCCAGCCATGCGGCGAGCCGTCAGGGGACCCCTAAGTGCTACTCGTGTGGTGATAGTGTTCAGTGAGAATTTCAACGAGAATAAGTAACTACGTGATTCCCACAAGTACGGTGGTAGAAATCCACAACAAACAACAAAAAAATGTATATAGATATAAAACCAGCTAAAGCAAGACATGGCCCTTGCCGGGTGTCACAGTGGACTAGGAGCTGTGAAGAAGGCTGAGGAGCGGGCGATCAGGGTACAGCCACTGTCCAAGTCTGGCTGCCACCTGTACACAACATGGAGCCCTCCGGTCTCCCCCCCACAGACACTTGGAACCCAAAGGAGGGCTGGCCGCCAGCTCGCTACGTTCGCTTTGCTTCTCTTTGTTTTGTCCTTGCTCCGCTTTGCTTTGCTCTTCCTGGCACAGTTTTGCTTTCCCATCCCTCCTTTCCTCTGCTGTTCTTGCCGTGGCTTTGCTTGGATTTGCGTCAGACTGCTTTGCTTTTTCTTCCCTCGTTATGGTTTATTTTTCATTGTGCTACTTTCCTTAGCTCTGCTTTGCCTTCCCCGACCTTGCTTTGTTTTGCTTTATGGGGCCATGCTTGCCTTTGTTTAGCTTCTCTCTGCTCTGCTTTGCCTTGCTATGTTTTGCCTTTTCTGGACATGCTTTGCATCTATTTTTTTTTTAATTATTATTATTTTTTTTTTTTTTCTTTAAATGTTCCTTGCATTCTTTTGGTTTCATTTTGGACCTATCTGATGTGTTTTTACAGGCCGTGCTTTGCTTTTCCAGACCCTGGTTGTTACTGCTTTTCCTTATGCCGCTAGGTCTTTTTCTTAGCAGGGTTTTACTCTGCCTTGCTCAGCTTTTATCCGCATTGCTCTGCTGTCCTGTGCTGTGCTAGGATTCTTTTGGAGACAGTCCCACTGGTTTTACTGGGCTAGCCGCCAGCTCGCTACGTTTGCTTTGCTTCTCTTTGTTTTGCCTTGCTCCGCTTTGCTTCGCTCTTCCTGGCACAGTTTTGCTTTCCCATCCCTCCTTTCCTCTGCTGTTCTTGCCCCTGCTTTGCCTCAGAGTGTTTTGCTCTTTCTCTCCTGGAAATACTTTGCATTTCCTTGTGCTACTTTCCTTTGCTCTGCTTTGACTTGCTCAGCTTTCCCTTCCCTGGCCATGCTTCCGGTTGCTTTATCAGGCCATGCTTTCCTTGGTTTAGCTTTGGTTTATAGACCTGGCACTGCTCTGCCTTTCCTACCCATGCTGTGCTTTGCCTTGCCTCAAACTGCTTTGCTTTGCTTTGTTTGCTTTGTCTTTCCTGGTTACGCTTTGTTTTTCCTTTTGCTACTTTCCTTAGCTCTGCTTTGCCTTCCCTGGCCTTGCTTTCGTTTGCTTTATCAGGTCATGTTTTCCTTTGTTTAGCTTTGCTTTGCTCTGCTTTGCTTTGCCTTCAATCTTTTATTCTTTTTTTCTATTTTTTTTTTTTTAATTAATTAATTTATTTATTTATTTCATGTTCCTTGCATGATTTGTTTTCATGTTGGACCTATCTGATGTGTTTTTACAGGCCGTGCTTTGCTTTTCCAGGCCCTGGTGGTCACTGCTTTTCCCTATGCCTAGCAGGGCTTTTCCTTGTCTTGCTCAGCTTTCATCCGCATTGCCTTCCTCTCCTGTGCTGTGCTAGGCTTCCTTTGGAGACTGTCTCACTGATTTTGCTGCCGAGTCGGTTGGTAAATTTATGAACGCATAAACCATCGGAAACAGAACTTGGCCTCCCCGCAGTCCAGCCACTGTCCACTCGGAACTGGCACGTGTGGGCAGCAGGCCTGGCCAGCCGACATGGTCCATTCTTTGTCCCCAGCCATGCGGCGAGCTGCCAGGTGGGCCCCACTGCTCGTTGTGTGTCTGAGGTTCTCAACGACAGTAAGTAACTACATGATTCCCACAACTACGGTGGAAGAAATCCACAACAACAACAACAACATCAACAACAAAATAGATAGAGATATATAAAACTAGCTAAGGCAAGACATGGTTCTTGCCCACCGTCACGGTGCACCAGGAGCTGTGAAGGAGGCTGGGGAGAGGGCGATCAGGGTACAGCCACTGTCCAAGTCTGGCTGCCACCTGTACACAAAATGGAGGCCCTCCGGTCTCCCCCCCACAGCCACCTGGAATCCAAAGGAGGGCTGGCCGCCAGCTCGCTACGTTCGCTTTGCTTCTCTTTGTATTGCCTTGCTCCGCTTTGCTTTGCTCTTCCTGGCACAGTTTTGCTTTTCCATACCTCCTTTTCTCTGCTGTTCTTACCTCAGATTGCTTTGCTTTTTCTCTCCTGGAAATGCTGTGTTTTTCCTTGTGCTACTTTGCTTTGCTTTGCTTTGCTTTGCTTTGCTTTGCTTTTTCTTTCCTGGGCCTGCTACGTTTTTACTTGTGCGGTCATGCTTTATTTTTTATTTCTTTGCTTCGTGTTCCTGTCAGTGCTTTGCTTTACCTTCTCTGCTCTTCTGTACCTTTCTTAGCCTTGCTGTGCTTTGCTTTGACTCAAACTGCTTTCTTTCCTTGGCTTTCCCTTTCCTGGCACCGCTTTGTTTTTCCCCGTGCTCCTTTCCTTAGCTTTGCCGTCTTTATGAATGCATAAACAAGTTCATGAAACTTGTTTATGAACACATAGAAAAGTTAGCCGGCCTGCAGCCCGACAGCTGTCCCCTCGGAGCTGGCGGGCAGGGACAGGGATCTGGCTACCGGGCCAGGTCTATTTTGTTGCCCACCGTTGTCCGGAGAGCCACCAGGTGGGCTCTGTTGCTATTCGTCTGGGGAGGGGTGTGGGTTGAGAACAACAATAAATAACTACTCGATTCCTAAAACTAAAGGGGGAAACAGATGGAGAAAATACTATTATTATTACTACTACTACTACTACTATTTTTATTACGTTTTAATGATACTTATTTCTATTACTATTTAATACTTTTATTTCTAATAGCTTTTTAGTAGTATATAATAATAATAATAATAATAATGACAATAACAATTTATATAATGATAAGCAGCTAAAGCAAACCAGCCAGGCAGCCAGCCAAACTGAGTGGCACAGGTGGGGAGCCGTTCACGGCCGAGCAGGAGCCTCTGATGTCAGAGCGAGAGGCGGCCCGAGGCAACCGGGGGCCGCTGCCACACCCTGGCCTTCTCAAACGCCCAGCTCCCCATAACCCAGCGATTTCGACTGACGCTAAGTTAACTACGCATTTTGTTTTGGCAGCACCGTTTTGCTTTGCTTTGCTTTCCCTGGCCCTGCGTTGCTTTGCTTTGCTTTGTATTCGTGGCACTGCTTCGCTTTTCCTGGCCCTCTTTTACTTTGGTTTTTCTGTTCCTCACCATGCTTTGCTTTTTCTGGCCTCGCTTTGTTTCGTTTTGCTTGACTTTGTATTCGTGACACCGCTTTTCTTTCCCTGGACCTCCTTTGCTTTGGTTTCTCTCGCCCTTCTTTGTTTTGCTTTTGCTGGCCCTGCCTTGCTTTGTTTTGCTTTACGTTGTATTCAAGACACCGCTTTTCTTTTCCTGGACCTCTTTTGCTTTGGTTTTTCTCGCCTTTCTTTGTTTTGCTTTTGCTGGCCCTGCCTTGCTTTGTTTTGCTTTACGTTGTATTCAGGACACCGCTTTTCTTTCCCCCACCCCCCAGGAAATCCTTAGCTTAGTTTTTTTTTTTTTTTTTTTTTTTTCCTCACCCTTCTTTGTTTTGCTTTTGCTGGCCCTACCTCGCTTTGTTTTGCTTTAGTTTGTATTCGTGACACCACTTTTCTTTTCCTGGACCTCTTCTGCTTTGGCTTTTCTTGCCCTGCTTCGTTTTGCTTTTCCCGGCCCTTCTTGGCTTTGCTTTTCCTTTTGCCTTTTTCTTTTCCCTGGCAGGGCTATGCTTTGTCTCGCTCCGCTTTCCGTTGCATTGCTCAGCTCTGCTTTGCCGTGCTAGGTAGGCTTCTTTTGCAGACCGTCGCACCGATTTGGGCGATGAGTCGATCGGTGTATTGATGAAGGCATAAACCCTCAGGCGCACACCGTGGCCTCCCCGCAGCCCGACGACTGTCCCCTGGGAGCTGGAGGGTGGGGACAGGAAGCCTGGCCACCCACCCAGCACGGTCTATTCCTCATCCCCCGCTGTTCGGCGAGCCGCCAGGTGGGTCCCGCTGCTGCTGTTCGTCTGGGGATGGGGTTGGGTGAGGTTTTTTAGGACGATAAGTGACATGACACGATTCCCAATGATTTTGGTTCGTTTTGCTTTGCTTTACTTTTCCTTGCTTTACTTTTCGTTGCTCTTCCCCGCTTTGCTTTTCCTGCACCTGCTTCGACATGCTTTCCTTAGAACTGCCTATTTTTGGGGGGTTTTGGTTTGTATTCCCGGCACCGAATCCTTTTCTTTGCTCTGCTTTGCTGTTCCTACTCTGCTTTGCTTTTTTGCTCTGTTGATGTGTTTACACACTCGGGAACGCTGGGTCACCTCATTCGGCCTCCCCACAGCCCGCCAACCGTCCCTTCGCAGCTGGCAGGTGGGGGTGTGGGGGTCGGCCACCCAGCCAAGTCTATTCCAGTACCCCTGCTGACTGGGGAGCCGCCACCTGAGCTCAACTGCCATTTGCCTGAGGAGGCGGGGGGGGGGGGGGGGGGGGGAGGAGGAAGGGGAGCTGAGGAGTGGAGGGGGGGGGGGGAGGTTTTGAAAGACGGTAAGGAATGACAGGATTCCTAAAGCTACAGCAGAAAACAGGCAACGGAACAAACTAATAACAAACATAAAGATAACAGCATTTATTTTCCAAAGCAGCTAAAGCAAAGCGGCCAGGCAGTCAGCCGCACTGAGTGGCACAGGTGGCGAGCCTCTCGCGGCCGAGGAAGAACCTCTGACGTCAGAGCGAGCGGCGGCCCGAAGCAGCCGGGCTCCGCTCTCTCCCCCCGCCCCCTCCCTCCTCGTGGAGCCACCAGGTCTACTTCTCCCTCCTCCTCCCCGCTGTCTCCCCACCCCCACCCCCCCCCCTTCCCCCTCCCTCCTCGTGGAGCCACCAGGTCTACTTCTCCCTCCTCCTCCCCGCTCCCCCCGCCCCCTCCCTCCTCGTGGAGCCACCAGGTCTACTTCTCCCTCCTCCTCCCCGCTGTCTCCCCCCGCCCCCTCCCTCCTCGTGGAGCCACCAGGTCTACTTCTCCCTCCTCCTCCCCGCTCTCCCCCCCCCCCCCCCCCCGCCCCCTCCCGCCTCGTGGAGCCATCAGGTCTACCCCGCCGTCACGGCCGTCGGTCTAGCCATCACGGCCACTGCTAGAGGGCGGCCAGTGATGAGAGTAAGAAGTCTGGAAGGCAAGCTTCATTTACTTTGGCATGAAATGATAGCCCCCTGCTATCATTGTCAGGTGGACACAACAAAAGCCCCTTCTCTCTGCCCACCTGTCGTGGTTTAACCCGGCCGGCAGCTAAACACCACGCAGCCGTTCGCTCACCCTCCCCCCTCCCTCTCTGGGACGGGGGAGAGAAATGGGGAGTGAAGCCCGTGAGTTGAGATAAAGACAGTTTAATAAGACAGGAAAATAATAATAACAAAATAATAATAACAATAATAATAATAATGATACAATGGTGATAATACGAAAGTAATAGTATGTACAAACAAGTGATGCACAATGCAATTGCTCACCACCCGCTGACCGATGCCCAGCCTAACCCCGAGCAGTCCGGCCCCCTCCCCCCAGCTAGCCACCCCTATATATTGTTTAGCATGACGTCAGATGGTATGGAATACCCCTTTGGCTAGTTTGGGTCACCTGTCCTGGGTCTGTCCCCTCCCAGCTCTTACTGCACCCCCAGCCTGCCCGTTGGCAGGACAGAGCAAAAGGCTGAGATGTCCTTGGCTTAGTATAAGCACTGCTCTGCAACAATTAAAGCATCGGGGTGTTATCAGCACTCTTCTCATCCTAAGCCAAAACACAGCATTCCACCAGCTACTAGGAAGAAAATTAATTCTGTGCTAACTGAAACCAGGACACCACCCCCTAACCTCGCACCTTTGAGTGTCCCCTTGCCCACCAGGACTTTCCGTGCATGACCAGCAAAGTGCCTGGACCCTGGCAGCCTCTCTCCCCCCGCCCCCTCCCTCCTCGTGGAGCCACCAGGTCTACTTCTCCCTCCTCCCCGCTGTGTCCTCCCCGCCCCCTCCCTCCTCGTGGAGCCACCAGGTCTACTTCTCCCTCCTCCTCCCCGCTGTCTCCCTCCCCCTTCCCCCTCCCCTCCTCGTGGGGCCACCAGGTCTACTTCTCCCTCCTCCCCGCTGTCTCCCCCCCCGCCCCCTCCCTCCTCGTGGAGCCACCAGGTCTACTTCTCCCTCCTCCTCCCCGCTGTCTCCCCCCCCGCCCCCTCCCTCCTCGTGGAGCCACCAGGTCTACTTCTCCCTCCTCCTCCCCGCTGTCCTCCCCGCCCCCTCCCTCCTCGTGGGGCCACCAGGTCTACTTCTCCCTCCTCCCCGCTCTCTCCCCCCGCCCCCTCCCTCCTCGTGGAGCCACCAGGTCTACTTCTCCCTCCTCCCCGCGGCGCCGGCTCCTCTCCCCCCCTTTTCCCCCCGCCCGCCGCACCGCAGCCCCGCCGAGCAGTTGGGCGGGGGGGGCGGCGAGAGGGGCAATCCTCCTAGCTCGTCGCCGGCCGCTCTGCTCGGCGGGAAGCCGGCGGCACACGTAGGCGAGGGGGGTACGCATTATTCCGGGCACGGAGCTTCAAGCCGGCCGGTCGTCAGGCTCCCGCCGAGCCCGTGTCCCGGCCGGCGGGCAGCTAGATCGCGCGGGAGGGAGGGAGGGAGCAGAGCGACGAGCTCGCGCCCGCCTCCAGCGTTTTTTTCCCCGGGCGGGCCCCGTCCGGGGCGCAAAGGCGGGCGGGCGGGCGCTGCCTCGCCTCCCGCGACGGTCGGCTCCGCGGCCGGGGCGGATCGGGCTCGGAGTCGGCTTCGGGCTCGCGCTTCGGCTCGGGCTCGCGGGCTCGCGAGGGCAGCGGCTGTCCGCCGCCCGCGGCCCCGTCCGTCTACACGGCGCTTCCCCGCCTCGCGGCGATCTTGAGCTCTGAGCCGCTTCTAGGCTGGCTGCTGGGGAAGACCGGCGTGGCAACGGGGAGAAGGGGGGAAGGGAGGGAACGGAAAGAGGTGTATTTGTGAATGAATGAATGAATGAATGAATGAATGAATGAATGAATGAATGAATGAATGAATGAATGAAGAGTGAAGGAGTGAACGAATCAACGAATCGATGGATCGATCGATCAGCCAAGGAATCGATGAAGAAAGGAATGAGAAAGCAGAAGGGAAGCAAAGAGAAGGGCGGGGGAAGAAAGCGAAGGGCTCCAGGAAAGCGCGTAGGCAGGCGCCGTTAGCTGCTGACGGCCGGCAGCTCTCCGATCGTCGTGGTGGTGAAGTGGACAGGTGAATCCCCTGCCCTCCCTCTTCTTCCCCCTCGATCCTCCCCCCCAGCCTCGATCCGCCAGGTGTAGGCAGGTGCCGTCAAGGCGAGGAGCTGAAGCGGCACAGCCCGTTGGCGAGCGAGCGAGCGAGCGGGCGGGCGAGCCCGTGTGCCGGCTGTAGGCGGGACACGGGCGCGCGCCTCCCTTGGAGTGCCGTGCAGAGCGT
>NC_092624.1:2557500-2575000 GCF_047663525.1 Anas platyrhynchos | reverse complement strand
ACGGCCGGCCGACCGACCGATCGGCGGCGACGCGCCGGGAACGGCTCCCGCCGCCGCGGCGGGAGCGACGGACGTGCTAGAGGAGAACGCGACCTCGAGGCGGGCACGAGCCCCCGCGACCGGGGCACCCACGACACCGGGGCGGCGCGCTCCGCAGCGGACGGGGGACGCGGCCACCAAAAGCGCGCACACTGCTGCGGCGGCCCCGACGCGGCGGGGGGACGCCCCCCCACCCAGCCAGCCCACCGGAGGCGGGACGCGCCGCGCGGCTCTCTCTCGCTCACTCGCTCGCCCTCGCTGCTTTTGGCACATCGTTTGCGGCCACCCCCGCCGCCTTGCTGCTCGCGGCCGGCACCCGCCGGGCCCCGGACCGAGGCCGGCACCAGCGCCTCGCGCAACGCTCACGGACCCCTGCGGCTCGCGGGGCCGCTCGGCCGTCACACAGCCGGCTTCGGCCGGAAAAGCCCCTTCGTTCGGCGACGAGAACGACGGCCGGAGCGCCGACCAGCGACCAGGGCACGCGCCCTAACCGCCGCCGCCGCTCTCGCCCCGAGCGAGGCAGCGCCTCACCTGCGACGGGAAGCGAGCTGGACAGGAGACCGCCCGTGCCTGAACACCGGACACCGCCGCGGCTCCCCCGGGACAGGGGAGCGCGGAAGAGCCGGCCCGCCGGGGGCCCTGTCCGACGCGACCCGAGTGGCCTCATCGATCGGGAAAAAAAAAAAAAAAAAAAAAAAAAAAGCAGCGAACAGCGTCGCGTGCGTGCGTGCGGGTGTGCTGGAGCAACGTCCGCGAGAGGTGCTCGCACCGACCTGAACATCGGCCCTGACAGGAACCGACCCGCCGGGAAGCCTCTCCGACGTGCCCGAGGAACGCCTCGACGGGCGCCTGCGTGCGGGTGACGTGAGGTGCATCGTCGGGAGCCGGAGGCGCCGCCGCCTCGGCCGTGACAATCCGCGGGGTCCCCCCTCTTTCGCTTTCCGAGCCTCCGGGACCCACACAAGCAGCCGGGGACGCCCCCGGACAGACGCGTTCGGGCGCCGGCGGACCGCCCGCCGGCTTCTGGCCGCTCTCTCTCTCTCTCTCCACAGCTCTGAGCTCGCGGCTCGTTGCTGCTTCTCCGGCGACTCGCACGCGCGAGACCGCTTCTCGCTCGCCGGCGGGGTAGCTGGGTCGGCAAACAGCTGGCGGCTACCGCTCCACACAACCCACGCCCGAGCCGACGCCACCACCGACGCCGCGCGCCCCCTTCTCGCTCGCGCGCCGCCTCTCCAAGCCCCAAGCGCTCGCTCGGCACCGCTGGCGGAGCAGAGTCCTCACTCTCTCCTATAGACGGACAGAAAAGTCCTTGCCTCAGAAACGACGCACGTCCTTTTCCAGGCTACCGCGGCGAGGCACCCGAGCGCAACCGACTTTTACCTCGACCTAACTGGAGGCACAGAGAAACAGCGACGCCTACCACACCTTCCGAGCCGTGGCACGAGCTGCTAGTCTACCTCCAGCCCCACGGCGGGCCCCTAAGTCCCGTCGGAGACGCGGTAGACCTGGCCGCCGTTCCCTCTGCCCGATCGTCGGCAAACTCCTTCGCGCGGGTAGACCTGGCAACCTCAGGAGGACACGGGGAGACCCGCCGGCCGGGAACCAACACCGCCGGCCCGCCTTCCTTCGCTTTTCGAGCGGGCCCTTCCGGCACTTTTCGGACCTTTTCGGCCTTTTTCGGACCTTTCCGGGAATTTCCGACGCTTTCCGCGCCATCGGAACCGCTCGGGAACCGCTCGACCCACCGACGGGCGCGCGCCTTCGCAAACGCGCGCGCGCGCGCGCTCCCGTCGCTGCCGGGCAGACCCCAACGCCGTTCTCGCGGTCGGACCTGCAGCGACCCCTGCAGGTCGCCAACCGGCAAAACAAACATGGCGACCGCGGCCGGGTAGACCTGGCGGCTGCTGTCCGCAGCACTTGTACAAGGCGCCCGCGGCCCCCCCGAGCCGGGGAACACCTGCCGGCCGGGAACCAACCCCGCCGTCGTTTCCCTAGCAGGGCTCTGCTTTGTCTTGCTCAGCTTTCATCCGCATTGCTCTGCTCTCCTGTGCTGTGCTAGGCTTCCTTTGGAGACTGTCTCGCTGATTTTGCTGCTGAGTCGATTGGTAAATTTATGAACGCATAAACCGTCAGACACAGAACTTGGCCTCCCCGCAGCCCAGCCACTGTCCCCTCAGAACTGGCGCGTGTGGGCAGCAGGCCTGGCCAGCCGACATGGTCTATTCTGTGTCCCCAGCCATGCGGCGAGCTGCCAGGTGGGTCCCACTGCTCGTTGTGTGTCTGAGGTTCTTAAAGACAGTAAGTAACGACATGATTCCCACAACTACGGTGGAAGAAATCCACAACAACAACAACAACAACCAGCTAAGGCAAGACACGGTTCTTGCCCACCGTCACGGTGCACCAGGAGATGTGAAGGAGGCTGGGGAGAGGGCGATCAGGGTACAGCCACTGTCCAAGTCTGGCTGCCACCTGCACACAACATGAGGGCCCTCCGGTCTCCCCCCCACAGACACTTGGAACCCAAAGGAGGGCTGGCCGCCAGCTCGCTACGTTCGCTTTGCTTCCCTTTGTTTTGCCTTGCTCCGCTTTGCTTTGCTCTTCCTGGCACAGTTTTGCTTTCCCATACCTCCTTTCCTCTGCTGTTCTTGCCCAGGCTTTGCCTCAGATTGCTTTGCTTTTTCTTTCCTGAAAATGCTTTGCTTTTCCTTGTGCTACGTTCCCTTGCTCTGCTTTGACTTGCTCGGCTTTCCCTTCCCTGGCCATGCTTTCCTTGGTTTAGCTTTGGGTTATAGACCTGGCACTGCTTTGCTTTTCCTACCCCTGCTGTGCTTTGCCTTGCCTCAAACTGCTTTGCTTTGCTTTGTTTGCTTTGTCTTCCCTGGTTATGCTTTGCTTTTCCTGGTGCTACTTTCCTTTGCTCAGCTTTGCCTTCCCTGGCCGTGCTTTGTTTTGCTTTATGGGGCCATGCTTTCCTTTTTTTACCTTTGCCTTGCTCTCTTTTGCCTCACCTGCTCCTGCTCTCACTTCTATTTTCAGGCCATGCTTACCTTTGTTTTGCTTTCCTTTGCTTTATATTTCTGGCATTGCTTTGCTTTTCCTTCTCTGCTCTGCTTAGCTTCTCTTAACCCAGCTCTGATTTGCCTTACCTCGAAATTTTTCGCTTTGTTGTGGTTTATATTTCTGTTTTTTTTTTTTTTTCTTTGTTTGTTTGTTTTTTGTTTTTGTTTTTGTTTTTGTTTTTTGTTCATTTTTTATTTATTTATTTATTTCCACTTCTTTCTCTTTCCTGGTTATGCTTTGCTTTTCCTGGTGCTACTTTCCTTTGCTCAGCTTTGCCTTCCCTGGCCGTGCTGTGTTTTGCTTTATGGGGCCATGCTTTCCTTTTTTTACCTTTGCCTTGCTCTCTTTTGCCTCACCTGCTCCTGCTCTCCTTTCCATTTTCAGGCCATGCTTGCCTTTGTTTTGCTTTACTTTGTATTCCTGGCACTGCTTTGCTGTTCCTTTTGCTACTTTCTTTTGTTCTGCTTTGCCTTGCCTGGCCATGCTTTCCTTTGCCTTGCTTTGTATTCCTGGCATTGCTTTGCTTTTCCTTCTCTGCTCTGCTTAGCTTCTCTTAACCCAGCTCTGATTTGCCTCACCTCCAACTTTTTCGCTTTGTTGTGTTTATTTTAAAGGTGTTTTTTTGTTTGTTTGTTTGTTTGTTCATTTTTTCTTTTTTTTTTTATTTATTTTCACTTCTTTCTCTTTCCTGGCACTGCTTTGCTTTACCTGGTGCTACTTTCCTTAGCTCTGCTTTGCCTTCCCTGGCCTTGCTTTCGTTTGCTTTATCAGGCCATGTTTTCCTTTGTTTAGCTTTGCTTTGCTCTGCTTTGCTTTGCCTTTCATCTTTTATTCGTTTTTCTTTTTTTTTAATTAATTACTTAAATAAATAAATTATTTATTTATTTATTTCATGTTCCTTGCATGATTTGTTTTCGTTTTGGACCTATCTGATGTGTTTTTACAGGCCGTGCTTTGCTTTTCCAGGCACTGGTGGTCACTGTTTTTCCCTATGCCTAGCAGGGCTTTTCCTTGTCTTGCTCAGCTTTCATCCGCATTGCCTTCCTCTCCTGTGCTGTGCTAGGCTTCCTTTGGAGACTGTCTCACTGATTTTGCTGCTGAGTCGATTGGTAAATTTATGAACACATAAACCATCGGAAACAGAACTTGGCCTCCCCGCAGTCCAGTGACTGTCCACTCGGAACTGGCACGTGTGGGCAGCAGGCCTGGCCAGCCGACATGGTCCATTCTTTGTCCCCAGCCATGCGGCGAGCTGCCAGGTGGGCCCCACTGCTCGTTGTGTGTCTGAGGTTCTCGACGACAGTAAGTAACTACATGATTCCCACAACTACGGTGGAAGAAATCCACAACAACAACAACAACAACAACAACAACAACAACAACAACAGAGCAGATAGAGATATATAAAACGTCACGGTGGACTAGGAGCTGTGAAGGAGGCTGGGGAGAGGGCGATCAGGGTACAGCCACTGTCCAAGTCTGGCTGCCACCTGTACACAAAATGGAGGCCCTCCGGTCTCCCCCCCACAGCCACCTGGAATCCAAAGGAGGGCTGGCCGCCAGCTCGCTACGTTCGCTTTGCTTCTCTTTGTATTGCCTTGCTCTGCTTTGCTTTGCTCTTCCTGGCACAGTTTTGCTTTCCCATACCTCCTTTCCTCTGCTGTTCTTGCCCCGGCTTTGCCTCAGATTGCTTTGCTTTTTCTTTCCTGAAAATGTTTTGCTTTTCCTTGTGCTACATTCCTTTGCTCTGCTTTGACTTGCTCAGCTTTGCCTTCCCTGGCCGTGCTTTGTTTTGCTTTATGGGGCCATGCTTTCCTTTTTTTACCTTTGCCTTGCTCTCTTTTGCCTCACCTGCTCCTGCTCTCACTTCTATTTTCAGGCCATGCTTGCCTTTGTTTTGCTTTACTTTGTGTTCCTGGCACTGCTTTGCTGTTCCTTTTGCTACTTTCTTTTGTTCTGCTTTGCCTTGCCTGGCCATGCTTTGCTTTGCCTTGCTTTGTATTCCTGGCATTGCTTTGCTTTTCCTTCTCTGCTCTGCTTAGCTTCTCTTAACCCAGCTCTGATTTGCCTTACCTCCAACTTTTTCACTTTGTTGTGGTTTTTATTGCTGTTTTTTTTTGTTTTGTTTGTTTGTTTGTTTTTGTTCGTTATTTATTTATTTATTTATTTATTTTCACTTCTTTCTCTTTCCTGGGACTGCTTTGCTTTTCCTGGTGCTACTTTCCTTTGCTGAGCTTTGCCCTCCCTGGCCTTGCTTTTTTTTTTTTTTTTTTTTTTTTTTATAGGTCCATGCTTTCCTTTGTTTAGCTTTCCTTTCCTCTACTTTGTTCTGCTTTGCTATGCCTTTCCTGGTCATGCTTTTCATTTTTTTTTTATTTTTATTTGATGTTCAATTCCATGCTTTCTGTTTTCCTTTTATGTCTTTTTCTTGTGTTTTCTCTGGCCGTGCTTTGCTTTTCCAGGCGCTGGATGTCATTGCTTTTCCCTATTGTCGTGGTTCCGCTCGAGTGGGCAGCCGAGCTCCACCACAGCCGCTCTCTCACTCCCCCTCCTCAAAGAGGAATGGGGAGAAAATCTGTGAAAGGGGCTCAAGGATTGGGATAAGGACGAGAAAATCACGCAATAATTAGTGTAACGGGCAAAACAGACTCAGCATAAGAAGACAGATAGTAAGATTTATTGCTCATTACTAACAAGCTAGAGAAGTGAGAAACAAAGGAAAGAAACCAAAAGCACCTCCCCCCCCATCCACCCTCTTCCACCTCCTCCCCCCGAGCGGCGCAGGGGAACGGGGGAATGGGGGTTATGGTCAGTCTACAGCACTTCTTCTCTGCCGCTCCTTCTTGGTCACTCTCGTCCCCTGTGCTGTGGGGTCCCACCCACGGGATGCAGTCCTTGACGAACTGATCCGGCGTGGGCTTCCCACAGGCAGCAGCTCTTCCAGAACTGCTCCAGATATGGGTCCGTACCACGGGGTCCATCCCTCAGGAGAAAACTGCTCCAACCCGGCTCCCCTACGGGCAGCAGCTCCTGCCAGATCACCTGCTCCTGCGTGGTCTCCTCTCCACGGGCTACAGGTCCGGCCCGGAATCTGCTCCGGCAGGGGTCTTCCACAGGCGGCAGCCTCCATCGGTGCAGGGCCACCTGCTCCACCGTGGTCTCCTCCACGGGCTGCAGCGTTGGAACCCTGCTCCACCGTGGTACTCCATGGGCTGCAGAGGGACATCCTGCTTCACCACGGTCCTCACCACAGGCCGCAGGGGACTTCTGCTCCGGCGCCTGGAGCACCTCTCCCCCTCCTTCTACACTGACCTTGGCACCTGCAAGGCTGTTTCTCACTCCCTTGACTCTCCCGGCTGCTGTGGCGCAGCAATTTTTCCCTGTCTTAAATATGCTCTCACAGAGGCGCAAAACAACATCGCTTATTGGCTCAGATCTGGAAAACAATGGGGCCCTTCCCAAATATGGGGCGGCTTCTAGATCTTTCTCACAGAAACCACCCCTATGGCCCCCTGCTACCAAAACCTTGCCATGTAAACCCACTACACCTATGCCGCTAGGTCTTTTCCCTAGCAGGGCTCTGCTTTGTCTTGCTCAGCTTTCATCCGCATTGCTCTGCTCTCCTGTGCTGTGCTAGGCTTCCTTTGGGGACTGTCTCGCTGATTTTGCTGCTGAGTCGATTGGTAAATTTATGAACGCATAAACCGTCAGACACAGAACTTGGCCTCCCCGCAGTCCAGCGACTGTCCCCTTGGAACTGGAGGCTGGGTGCAGCAGGCCTGGCCAGCCGACATGGTCCATTCTGTGTCCCCAGCCATGCGGCGAGCCGTCAGGGGACCCCTAAGTGCTACTCGTGTGGTGATAGTGTTCAGTGAGAATTTCAACGAGAATATGTAACTACGTGATTCCCACAAGTACGGTGGTAGAAATCTACAACAAACAACAAAAAAATGTATATAGATATAAAACCAGCTAAAGCAAGACATGGCTCTTGCCGGGTGTCACGGTGGACTAGGAGCTGTGAAGAAGGCTGAGGAGCGGGCGATCAGGGTACAGCCACTGTCCAAGTCTGGCTGCCACCTGTACACAACATGGAGCCCTCCGGTCTGCCCCCCACAGACACTTGGAACCCAAAGGAGTGCTGTCCGCCAGCTCGCTACGTTCGCTTTGCTTCTCTTTGTTCTGCCTTGCTTTGCTTTGCTTTGCTCTTCCTGGCACAGTTTTGCTTTCCCATCCCTCCTTTCCTCTGCTGTTCTTGCCCCTGCTTTGCCTCAGAGTGTTTTGCTCTTTCTCTCCTGGAAATACTTTGCATTTCCTTGTGCTACTTTCCTTTGCTCTGCTTTGACTTGCTCAGCTTTCCCTTCCCTGGCCATGCTTCCACTTGCTTTATCAGGCCATGCTTTCCTTGGTTTAGCTTTGGTTTATAGACCTGGCACTGCTCTGCCTTTCCTACCCATGCTGTGCTTTGCCTTGCCTAAAACTGCTTTGTTTTCATTTGTTTGCTTTGTCTTTCCTGCTTACGCTTTGCTTTCCCTTTTGCTACTTTCCTTAGCTCTGCTTTGCCTTCCCTGGCCTTGCTTTCGTTTGCTTTATCAGGCCATGTTTTCCTTTGTTTAGCTTTGCTTTGCTCTGCTTTGCTTTGCTTTGCCTTTCATCTTTTATTCGTTTTCCTTTTTTTTTTTAATTTATTTATTTATTTATTTATTTATTTATTTCATGTTCCTTGCATGATTTGTTTTCATGTTGGACCTATCTGATGTGTTTTTACAGGCCGTGCTTTGCTTTTCCAGGCCCTGGTGGTCACTTTTTTTCCCTATGCCTAGCAGGGCTTTTCCTTGTCTTGCTCAGCTTTCATCCGCATTGCCTTCCTCTCCTGTGCTGTGCTAGGCTTCCTTTGGAGACTGTCTCGATGATTTTGCTGCTGAGTCGGTTGGTAAATTTATGAACGCATAAACCATCGGAAACAGAACTTGGCCTCCCTGCAGCCCAGCCACTGTCCACTCGGAACTGGCACGTGTGGGCAGCAGGCCTGGCCAGCCGACATGGTCCATTCTTTGTCCCCAGCCATGCGGCGAGCTGCCAGGTGGGCCCCACTGCTCGTTGTGTGTCTGAGGTTCTCAACGACAGTAAGTAACTACATGATTCCCACAACTACGGTGGAAGAAATCCACAACAACAACAACAACAACAACAACAACAACAACAACAACAACAACAACAACAACAACAACAACAAAGCAGATAGAGATATATAAAACGTCACGGTGGACTAGGAGCTGTGAAGGAGGCTGGGGAGAGGGCGATCAGGGTACAGCCACTGTCCAAGTCTGGCTGCCACCTGTACACAAAATGGAGGCCCTCCGGTCTCCCCCCCACAGACACTTGGAATCCAAAGGAGTGCTGGCCGCCAGCTCGCTACGTTCGCTTTGCTTCTCTTTGTATTGCCTTGCTCCGCTTTGCTTTGCTCTTCCTGGCACAGTTTTGCTTTCCCATCCCTCCTTTCCTCTGCTGTTCTTGCCCCAGCTTTGCTTTGCTTTGCCTCAGATTGTTTTGCTGTTTCTTTCCTGAAAATGCTTTGCTTTTCCTTGTGCTACGTTCCCTTGCTCTGCTTTGACTTGCTCGGCTTTCCCTTCCCTGGCCATGCTTTCCTTGGTTTAGCTTTGGGTTATAGACCTGGCACTGCTTTGCTTTTCCTACCCCTGCTGTGCTTTGCCTTGCCTCAAACTGCTTTGCTTTGCTTTGTTTGCTTTGTCTTCCCTGGTTATGCTTTGCTTTTCCTGGTGCTACTTTCCTTTGCTCAGCTTTGCCTTCCCTGGCCGTGCTTTGTTTTGCTTTATGGGGCCATGCTTTCCTTTTTTTACCTTTGCCTTGCTCTCTTTTGCCTCACCTGCTCCTGCTCTCCTTTCCATTTTCAGGCCATGCTTGCCTTTGTTTTGCTTTACTTTGTGTTCCTGGCACTGCTTTGCTGTTCCTTTTGCTACTTTCTTTTGTTCTGCTTTGCCTTGCCTGGCCATGCTTTGCTTTGCCTTGCTTTGTATTCCTGGCATTGCTTTGCTTTTCCTTCTCTGCTCTGCTTAGCTTCTCTTAACCCAGCTCTGATTTGCCTTACCTCCAACTTTTTCGCTTTGTTGTGTTTATTTTAATGGTGTTTTTTTTTTTGTTTGTTTGTTTGTTCATTTTTTCTTTTTTTTTTTATTTATTTTCACTTCTTTCTCTTTCCTGG
Source organism: Anas platyrhynchos (assembly GCF_047663525.1). Taxonomy (NCBI): domain Eukaryota; kingdom Metazoa; phylum Chordata; class Aves; order Anseriformes; family Anatidae; genus Anas; species Anas platyrhynchos. The sequence continues at coordinate 2,565,675 of NC_092624.1, read as the reverse complement.
CACTGCTTTGCTTTACCTGGTGCTACTTTCCTTAGCTCTGCTTTGCCTTCCCTGGCCTTCCTTTCGTTTGCTTTATCAGGCCATGTTTTCCTTTGTTTAGCTTTGCTTTGCTCTGCTTTGCTTTGCCTTTCATCTTTTATTCGTTTTTCTTTTTTTAAAATTTATTTATTTATTTATTTATTTATTTATTTCATGTTCCTTGCATGATTTGTTTTCATGTTGGACCTATCTGATGTGTTTTTACAGGCCGTGCTTTGCTTTTCCAGGCGCTGGTGGTCACTGCTTTTCCCTATGCCTAGCAGGGCTTTTCCTTGTCTTGCTCAGCTTTCATCCGCATTGCCTTCCTCTCCTGTGCTGTGCTAGGCTTCCTTTGGAGACTGTCTCGATGATTTGGCTGCTGAGTCGATTGGTAAATTTATGAACGCATAAACCATCAGACACAGAACTTGGCCTCCCCGCAGTCCAGCGACTGTCCCCTTGGAACTGGAGGCTGGGTGCAGCAGGCCTGGCCAGCCGACATGGTCCATTCTGTGTCCCCAGCCATGCGGCGAGCCGTCAGGGGACCCCTAAGTGCTACTCGTGTGGTGATAGTGTTCAGTGAGAATTTCAACGAGAATAAGTAACTACGTGATTCCCACAAGTACGGTGGTAGAAATCCACAACAAACAACAAAAAAATGTATATAGATATAAAACCAGCTAAAGCAAGACATGGCCCTTGCCGGGTGTCACAGTGGACTAGGAGCTGTGAAGAAGGCTGAGGAGCGGGCGATCAGGGTACAGCCACTGTCCAAGTCTGGCTGCCACCTGTACACAACATGGAGCCCTCCGGTCTCCCCCCCACAGACACTTGGAACCCAAAGGAGGGCTGGCCGCCAGCTCGCTACGTTCGCTTTGCTTCTCTTTGTTTTGTCCTTGCTCCGCTTTGCTTTGCTCTTCCTGGCACAGTTTTGCTTTCCCATCCCTCCTTTCCTCTGCTGTTCTTGCCGTGGCTTTGCTTGGATTTGCGTCAGACTGCTTTGCTTTTTCTTCCCTCGTTATGGTTTATTTTTCATTGTGCTACTTTCCTTAGCTCTGCTTTGCCTTCCCCGACCTTGCTTTGTTTTGCTTTATGGGGCCATGCTTGCCTTTGTTTAGCTTCTCTCTGCTCTGCTTTGCCTTGCTATGTTTTGCCTTTTCTGGACATGCTTTGCATCTATTTTTTTTTTAATTATTATTTTATTTTTTTTTTTTCTTTAAATGTTCCTTGCATTCTTTTGGTTTCATTTTGGACCTATCTGATGTGTTTTTACAGGCCGTGCTTTGCTTTTCCAGACCCTGGTTGTTACTGCTTTTCCTTATGCCGCTAGGTCTTTTTCTTAGCAGGGTTTTACTCTGCCTTGCTCAGCTTTTATCCGCATTGCTCTGCTGTCCTGTGCTGTGCTAGGATTCTTTTGGAGACAGTCCCACTGGTTTTACTGGGCTAGCCGCCAGCTCGCTACGTTTGCTTTGCTTCTCTTTGTTTTGCCTTGCTCCGCTTTGCTTCGCTCTTCCTGGCACAGTTTTGCTTTCCCATCCCTCCTTTCCTCTGCTGTTCTTGCCCCTGCTTTGCCTCAGAGTGTTTTGCTCTTTCTCTCCTGGAAATACTTTGCATTTCCTTGTGCTACTTTCCTTTGCTCTGCTTTGACTTGCTCAGCTTTCCCTTCCCTGGCCATGCTTCCGGTTGCTTTATCAGGCCATGCTTTCCTTGGTTTAGCTTTGGTTTATAGACCTGGCACTGCTCTGCCTTTCCTACCCATGCTGTGCTTTGCCTTGCCTCAAACTGCTTTGCTTTGCTTTGTTTGCTTTGTCTTTCCTGGTTACGCTTTGTTTTTCCTTTTGCTACTTTCCTTAGCTCTGCTTTGCCTTCCCTGGCCTTGCTTTCGTTTGCTTTATCAGGTCATGTTTTCCTTTGTTTAGCTTTGCTTTGCTCTGCTTTGCTTTGCCTTCAATCTTTTATTCTTTTTTTCTATTTTTTTTTTTTTAATTAATTAATTTATTTATTTATTTCATGTTCCTTGCATGATTTGTTTTCATGTTGGACCTATCTGATGTGTTTTTACAGGCCGTGCTTTGCTTTTCCAGGCCCTGGTGGTCACTGCTTTTCCCTATGCCTAGCAGGGCTTTTCCTTGTCTTGCTCAGCTTTCATCCGCATTGCCTTCCTCTCCTGTGCTGTGCTAGGCTTCCTTTGGAGACTGTCTCACTGATTTTGCTGCCGAGTCGGTTGGTAAATTTATGAACGCATAAACCATCGGAAACAGAACTTGGCCTCCCCGCAGTCCAGCCACTGTCCACTCGGAACTGGCACGTGTGGGCAGCAGGCCTGGCCAGCCGACATGGTCCATTCTTTGTCCCCAGCCATGCGGCGAGCTGCCAGGTGGGCCCCACTGCTCGTTGTGTGTCTGAGGTTCTCAACGACAGTAAGTAACTACATGATTCCCACAACTACGGTGGAAGAAATCCACAACAACAACAACAACATCAACAACAAAATAGATAGAGATATATAAAACTAGCTAAGGCAAGACATGGTTCTTGCCCACCGTCACGGTGCACCAGGAGCTGTGAAGGAGGCTGGGGAGAGGGCGATCAGGGTACAGCCACTGTCCAAGTCTGGCTGCCACCTGTACACAAAATGGAGGCCCTCCGGTCTCCCCCCCACAGCCACCTGGAATCCAAAGGAGGGCTGGCCGCCAGCTCGCTACGTTCGCTTTGCTTCTCTTTGTATTGCCTTGCTCCGCTTTGCTTTGCTCTTCCTGGCACAGTTTTGCTTTTCCATACCTCCTTTTCTCTGCTGTTCTTACCTCAGATTGCTTTGCTTTTTCTCTCCTGGAAATGCTGTGTTTTTCCTTGTGCTACTTTGCTTTGCTTTGCTTTGCTTTGCTTTGCTTTGCTTTTTCTTTCCTGGGCCTGCTACGTTTTTACTTGTGCGGTCATGCTTTATTTTTTATTTCTTTGCTTCGTGTTCCTGTCAGTGCTTTGCTTTACCTTCTCTGCTCTTCTGTACCTTTCTTAGCCTTGCTGTGCTTTGCTTTGACTCAAACTGCTTTCTTTCCTTGGCTTTCCCTTTCCTGGCACCGCTTTGTTTTTCCCCGTGCTCCTTTCCTTAGCTTTGCCGTCTTTATGAATGCATAAACAAGTTCATGAAACTTGTTTATGAACACATAGAAAAGTTAGCCGGCCTGCAGCCCGACAGCTGTCCCCTCGGAGCTGGCGGGCAGGGACAGGGATCTGGCTACCGGGCCAGGTCTATTTTGTTGCCCACCGTTGTCCGGAGAGCCACCAGGTGGGCTCTGTTGCTATTCGTCTGGGGAGGGGTGTGGGTTGAGAACAACAATAAATAACTACTCGATTCCTAAAACTAAAGGGGGAAACAGATGGAGAAAATACTATTATTATTACTACTACTACTACTACTATTTTTATTACGTTTTAATGATACTTATTTCTATTACTATTTAATACTTTTATTTCTAATAGCTTTTTAGTAGTATATAATAATAATAATAATAATAATGACAATAACAATTTATATAATGATAAGCAGCTAAAGCAAACCAGCCAGGCAGCCAGCCAAACTGAGTGGCACAGGTGGGGAGCCGTTCACGGCCGAGCAGGAGCCTCTGATGTCAGAGCGAGAGGCGGCCCGAGGCAACCGGGGGCCGCTGCCACACCCTGGCCTTCTCAAACGCCCAGCTCCCCATAACCCAGCGATTTCGACTGACGCTAAGTTAACTACGCATTTTGTTTTGGCAGCACCGTTTTGCTTTGCTTTGCTTTCCCTGGCCCTGCGTTGCTTTGCTTTGCTTTGTATTCGTGGCACTGCTTCGCTTTTCCTGGCCCTCTTTTACTTTGGTTTTTCTGTTCCTCACCATGCTTTGCTTTTTCTGGCCTCGCTTTGTTTCGTTTTGCTTGACTTTGTATTCGTGACACCGCTTTTCTTTCCCTGGACCTCCTTTGCTTTGGTTTCTCTCGCCCTTCTTTGTTTTGCTTTTGCTGGCCCTGCCTTGCTTTGTTTTGCTTTACGTTGTATTCAAGACACCGCTTTTCTTTTCCTGGACCTCTTTTGCTTTGGTTTTTCTCGCCTTTCTTTGTTTTGCTTTTGCTGGCCCTGCCTTGCTTTGTTTTGCTTTACGTTGTATTCAGGACACCGCTTTTCTTTCCCCCACCCCCCAGGAAATCCTTAGCTTAGTTTTTTTTTTTTTTTTTTTTTTTTCCTCACCCTTCTTTGTTTTGCTTTTGCTGGCCCTACCTCGCTTTGTTTTGCTTTAGTTTGTATTCGTGACACCACTTTTCTTTTCCTGGACCTCTTCTGCTTTGGCTTTTCTTGCCCTGCTTCGTTTTGCTTTTCCCGGCCCTTCTTGGCTTTGCTTTTCCTTTTGCCTTTTTCTTTTCCCTGGCAGGGCTATGCTTTGTCTCGCTCCGCTTTCCGTTGCATTGCTCAGCTCTGCTTTGCCGTGCTAGGTAGGCTTCTTTTGCAGACCGTCGCACCGATTTGGGCGATGAGTCGATCGGTGTATTGATGAAGGCATAAACCCTCAGGCGCACACCGTGGCCTCCCCGCAGCCCGACGACTGTCCCCTGGGAGCTGGAGGGTGGGGACAGGAAGCCTGGCCACCCACCCAGCACGGTCTATTCCTCATCCCCCGCTGTTCGGCGAGCCGCCAGGTGGGTCCCGCTGCTGCTGTTCGTCTGGGGATGGGGTTGGGTGAGGTTTTTTAGGACGATAAGTGACATGACACGATTCCCAATGATTTTGGTTCGTTTTGCTTTGCTTTACTTTTCCTTGCTTTACTTTTCGTTGCTCTTCCCCGCTTTGCTTTTCCTGCACCTGCTTCGACATGCTTTCCTTAGAACTGCCTATTTTTGGGGGGTTTTGGTTTGTATTCCCGGCACCGAATCCTTTTCTTTGCTCTGCTTTGCTGTTCCTACTCTGCTTTGCTTTTTTGCTCTGTTGATGTGTTTACACACTCGGGAACGCTGGGTCACCTCATTCGGCCTCCCCACAGCCCGCCAACCGTCCCTTCGCAGCTGGCAGGTGGGGGTGTGGGGGTCGGCCACCCAGCCAAGTCTATTCCAGTACCCCTGCTGACTGGGGAGCCGCCACCTGAGCTCAACTGCCATTTGCCTGAGGAGGCGGGGGGGGGGGGGGGGGGGGGAGGAGGAAGGGGAGCTGAGGAGTGGAGGGGGGGGGGGGAGGTTTTGAAAGACGGTAAGGAATGACAGGATTCCTAAAGCTACAGCAGAAAACAGGCAACGGAACAAACTAATAACAAACATAAAGATAACAGCATTTATTTTCCAAAGCAGCTAAAGCAAAGCGGCCAGGCAGTCAGCCGCACTGAGTGGCACAGGTGGCGAGCCTCTCGCGGCCGAGGAAGAACCTCTGACGTCAGAGCGAGCGGCGGCCCGAAGCAGCCGGGCTCCGCTCTCTCCCCCCGCCCCCTCCCTCCTCGTGGAGCCACCAGGTCTACTTCTCCCTCCTCCTCCCCGCTGTCTCCCCACCCCCACCCCCCCCCCTTCCCCCTCCCTCCTCGTGGAGCCACCAGGTCTACTTCTCCCTCCTCCTCCCCGCTCCCCCCGCCCCCTCCCTCCTCGTGGAGCCACCAGGTCTACTTCTCCCTCCTCCTCCCCGCTGTCTCCCCCCGCCCCCTCCCTCCTCGTGGAGCCACCAGGTCTACTTCTCCCTCCTCCTCCCCGCTCTCCCCCCCCCCCCCCCCCCGCCCCCTCCCGCCTCGTGGAGCCATCAGGTCTACCCCGCCGTCACGGCCGTCGGTCTAGCCATCACGGCCACTGCTAGAGGGCGGCCAGTGATGAGAGTAAGAAGTCTGGAAGGCAAGCTTCATTTACTTTGGCATGAAATGATAGCCCCCTGCTATCATTGTCAGGTGGACACAACAAAAGCCCCTTCTCTCTGCCCACCTGTCGTGGTTTAACCCGGCCGGCAGCTAAACACCACGCAGCCGTTCGCTCACCCTCCCCCCTCCCTCTCTGGGACGGGGGAGAGAAATGGGGAGTGAAGCCCGTGAGTTGAGATAAAGACAGTTTAATAAGACAGGAAAATAATAATAACAAAATAATAATAACAATAATAATAATAATGATACAATGGTGATAATACGAAAGTAATAGTATGTACAAACAAGTGATGCACAATGCAATTGCTCACCACCCGCTGACCGATGCCCAGCCTAACCCCGAGCAGTCCGGCCCCCTCCCCCCAGCTAGCCACCCCTATATATTGTTTAGCATGACGTCAGATGGTATGGAATACCCCTTTGGCTAGTTTGGGTCACCTGTCCTGGGTCTGTCCCCTCCCAGCTCTTACTGCACCCCCAGCCTGCCCGTTGGCAGGACAGAGCAAAAGGCTGAGATGTCCTTGGCTTAGTATAAGCACTGCTCTGCAACAATTAAAGCATCGGGGTGTTATCAGCACTCTTCTCATCCTAAGCCAAAACACAGCATTCCACCAGCTACTAGGAAGAAAATTAATTCTGTGCTAACTGAAACCAGGACACCACCCCCTAACCTCGCACCTTTGAGTGTCCCCTTGCCCACCAGGACTTTCCGTGCATGACCAGCAAAGTGCCTGGACCCTGGCAGCCTCTCTCCCCCCGCCCCCTCCCTCCTCGTGGAGCCACCAGGTCTACTTCTCCCTCCTCCCCGCTGTGTCCTCCCCGCCCCCTCCCTCCTCGTGGAGCCACCAGGTCTACTTCTCCCTCCTCCTCCCCGCTGTCTCCCTCCCCCTTCCCCCTCCCCTCCTCGTGGGGCCACCAGGTCTACTTCTCCCTCCTCCCCGCTGTCTCCCCCCCCGCCCCCTCCCTCCTCGTGGAGCCACCAGGTCTACTTCTCCCTCCTCCTCCCCGCTGTCTCCCCCCCCGCCCCCTCCCTCCTCGTGGAGCCACCAGGTCTACTTCTCCCTCCTCCTCCCCGCTGTCCTCCCCGCCCCCTCCCTCCTCGTGGGGCCACCAGGTCTACTTCTCCCTCCTCCCCGCTCTCTCCCCCCGCCCCCTCCCTCCTCGTGGAGCCACCAGGTCTACTTCTCCCTCCTCCCCGCGGCGCCGGCTCCTCTCCCCCCCTTTTCCCCCCGCCCGCCGCACCGCAGCCCCGCCGAGCAGTTGGGCGGGGGGGGCGGCGAGAGGGGCAATCCTCCTAGCTCGTCGCCGGCCGCTCTGCTCGGCGGGAAGCCGGCGGCACACGTAGGCGAGGGGGGTACGCATTATTCCGGGCACGGAGCTTCAAGCCGGCCGGTCGTCAGGCTCCCGCCGAGCCCGTGTCCCGGCCGGCGGGCAGCTAGATCGCGCGGGAGGGAGGGAGGGAGCAGAGCGACGAGCTCGCGCCCGCCTCCAGCGTTTTTTTCCCCGGGCGGGCCCCGTCCGGGGCGCAAAGGCGGGCGGGCGGGCGCTGCCTCGCCTCCCGCGACGGTCGGCTCCGCGGCCGGGGCGGATCGGGCTCGGAGTCGGCTTCGGGCTCGCGCTTCGGCTCGGGCTCGCGGGCTCGCGAGGGCAGCGGCTGTCCGCCGCCCGCGGCCCCGTCCGTCTACACGGCGCTTCCCCGCCTCGCGGCGATCTTGAGCTCTGAGCCGCTTCTAGGCTGGCTGCTGGGGAAGACCGGCGTGGCAACGGGGAGAAGGGGGGAAGGGAGGGAACGGAAAGAGGTGTATTTGTGAATGAATGAATGAATGAATGAATGAATGAATGAATGAATGAATGAATGAATGAATGAATGAAGAGTGAAGGAGTGAACGAATCAACGAATCGATGGATCGATCGATCAGCCAAGGAATCGATGAAGAAAGGAATGAGAAAGCAGAAGGGAAGCAAAGAGAAGGGCGGGGGAAGAAAGCGAAGGGCTCCAGGAAAGCGCGTAGGCAGGCGCCGTTAGCTGCTGACGGCCGGCAGCTCTCCGATCGTCGTGGTGGTGAAGTGGACAGGTGAATCCCCTGCCCTCCCTCTTCTTCCCCCTCGATCCTCCCCCCCAGCCTCGATCCGCCAGGTGTAGGCAGGTGCCGTCAAGGCGAGGAGCTGAAGCGGCACAGCCCGTTGGCGAGCGAGCGAGCGAGCGGGCGGGCGAGCCCGTGTGCCGGCTGTAGGCGGGACACGGGCGCGCGCCTCCCTTGGAGTGCCGTGCAGAGCGTACGCCGGGGGGCGGAGGCGC
>NC_092624.1:2530000-2547500 GCF_047663525.1 Anas platyrhynchos | reverse complement strand
CGATCGGCGGCGACGCGCCGGGAACGGCTCCCGCCGCCGCGGCGGGAGCGACGGACGTGCTAGAGGAGAACGCGACCTCGAGGCGGGCACGAGCCCCCGCGACCGGGGCACCCACGACACCGGGGCGGCGCGCTCCGCAGCGGACGGGGGACGCGGCCACCAAAAGCGCGCACACTGCTGCGGCGGCCCCGACGCGGCGGGGGGACGCCCCCCCACCCAGCCAGCCCACCGGAGGCGGGACGCGCCGCGCGGCTCTCTCTCGCTCACTCGCTCGCCCTCGCTGCTTTTGGCACATCGTTTGCGGCCACCCCCGCCGCCTTGCTGCTCGCGGCCGGCACCCGCCGGGCCCCGGACCGAGGCCGGCACCAGCGCCTCGCGCAACGCTCACGGACCCCTGCGGCTCGCGGGGCCGCTCGGCCGTCACACAGCCGGCTTCGGCCGGAAAAGCCCCTTCGTTCGGCGACGAGAACGACGGCCGGAGCGCCGACCAGCGACCAGGGCACGCGCCCTAACCGCCGCCGCCGCTCTCGCCCCGAGCGAGGCAGCGCCTCACCTGCGACGGGAAGCGAGCTGGACAGGAGACCGCCCGTGCCTGAACACCGGACACCGCCGCGGCTCCCCCGGGACAGGGGAGCGCGGAAGAGCCGGCCCGCCGGGGGCCCTGTCCGACGCGACCCGAGTGGCCTCATCGATCGGGAAAAAAAAAAAAAAAAAAAAAAAAAAAGCAGCGAACAGCGTCGCGTGCGTGCGTGCGGGTGTGCTGGAGCAACGTCCGCGAGAGGTGCTCGCGCCGACCTGAACATCGGCCCTGACAGGAACCGACCCGCCGGGAAGCCTCTCCGACGTGCCCGAGGAACGCCTCGACGGGCGCCTGCGTGCGGGTGACGTGAGGTGCATCGTCGGGAGCCGGAGGCGCCGCCGCCTCGGCCGTGACAATCCGCGGGGTCCCCCCTCTTTCGCTTTCCGAGCCTCCGGGACCCACACAAGCAGCCGGGGACGCCCCCGGACAGACGCGTTCGGGCGCCGGCGGACCGCCCGCCGGCTTCTGGCCGCTCTCTCTCTCTCTCTCCACAGCTCTGAGCTCGCGGCTCGTTGCTGCTTCTCCGGCGACTCGCACGCGCGAGACCGCTTCTCGCTCGCCGGCGGGGTAGCTGGGTCGGCAAACAGCTGGCGGCTACCGCTCCACACAACCCACGCCCGAGCCGACGCCACCACCGACGCCGCGCGCCCCCTTCTCGCTCGCGCGCCGCCTCTCCAAGCCCCAAGCGCTCGCTCGGCACCGCTGGCGGAGCAGAGTCCTCACTCTCTCCTATAGACGGACAGAAAAGTCCTTGCCTCAGAAACGACGCACGTCCTTTTCCAGGCTACCGCGGCGAGGCACCCGAGCGCAACCGACTTTTACCTCGACCTAACTGGAGGCACAGAGAAACAGCGACGCCTACCACACCTTCCGAGCCGTGGCACGAGCTGCTAGTCTACCTCCAGCCCCACGGCGGGCCCCTAAGTCCCGTCGGAGACGCGGTAGACCTGGCCGCCGTTCCCTCTGCCCGATCGTCGGCAAACTCCTTCGCGCGGGTAGACCTGGCAACCTCAGGAGGACACGGGGAGACCCGCCGGCCGGGAACCAACACCGCCGGCCCGCCTTCCTTCGCTTTTCGAGCGGGCCCTTCCGGCACTTTTCGGACCTTTTCGGCCTTTTTCGGACCTTTCCGGGAATTTCCGACGCTTTCCGCGCCATCGGAACCGCTCGGGAACCGCTCGACCCACCGACGGGCGCGCGCCTTCGCAAACGCGCGCGCGCGCGCGCTCCCGTCGCTGCCGGGCAGACCCCAACGCCGTTCTCGCGGTCGGACCTGCAGCGACCCCTGCAGGTCGCCAACCGGCAAAACAAACATGGCGACCGCGGCCGGGTAGACCTGGCGGCTGCTGTCCGCAGCACTTGTACAAGGCGCCCGCGGCCCCCCCGAGCCGGGGAACACCTGCCGGCCGGGAACCAACCCCGCCGTCGTTTCCCTAGCAGGGCTCTGCTTTGTCTTGCTCAGCTTTCATCCGCATTGCTCTGCTCTCCTGTGCTGTGCTAGGCTTCCTTTGGAGACTGTCTCGCTGATTTTGCTGCTGAGTCGATTGGTAAATTTATGAACGCATAAACCGTCAGACACAGAACTTGGCCTCCCCGCAGCCCAGCCACTGTCCCCTCAGAACTGGCGCGTGTGGGCAGCAGGCCTGGCCAGCCGACATGGTCTATTCTGTGTCCCCAGCCATGCGGCGAGCTGCCAGGTGGGTCCCACTGCTCGTTGTGTGTCTGAGGTTCTTAAAGACAGTAAGTAACGACATGATTCCCACAACTACGGTGGAAGAAATCCACAACAACAACAACAACAACCAGCTAAGGCAAGACACGGTTCTTGCCCACCGTCACGGTGCACCAGGAGATGTGAAGGAGGCTGGGGAGAGGGCGATCAGGGTACAGCCACTGTCCAAGTCTGGCTGCCACCTGCACACAACATGAGGGCCCTCCGGTCTCCCCCCCACAGACACTTGGAACCCAAAGGAGGGCTGGCCGCCAGCTCGCTACGTTCGCTTTGCTTCCCTTTGTTTTGCCTTGCTCCGCTTTGCTTTGCTCTTCCTGGCACAGTTTTGCTTTCCCATACCTCCTTTCCTCTGCTGTTCTTGCCCAGGCTTTGCCTCAGATTGCTTTGCTTTTTCTTTCCTGAAAATGCTTTGCTTTTCCTTGTGCTACGTTCCCTTGCTCTGCTTTGACTTGCTCGGCTTTCCCTTCCCTGGCCATGCTTTCCTTGGTTTAGCTTTGGGTTATAGACCTGGCACTGCTTTGCTTTTCCTACCCCTGCTGTGCTTTGCCTTGCCTCAAACTGCTTTGCTTTGCTTTGTTTGCTTTGTCTTCCCTGGTTATGCTTTGCTTTTCCTGGTGCTACTTTCCTTTGCTCAGCTTTGCCTTCCCTGGCCGTGCTTTGTTTTGCTTTATGGGGCCATGCTTTCCTTTTTTTACCTTTGCCTTGCTCTCTTTTGCCTCACCTGCTCCTGCTCTCACTTCTATTTTCAGGCCATGCTTACCTTTGTTTTGCTTTCCTTTGCTTTATATTTCTGGCATTGCTTTGCTTTTCCTTCTCTGCTCTGCTTAGCTTCTCTTAACCCAGCTCTGATTTGCCTTACCTCGAAATTTTTCGCTTTGTTGTGGTTTATATTTCTGTTTTTTTTTTTTTTTCTTTGTTTGTTTGTTTTTTGTTTTTGTTTTTGTTTTTGTTTTTTGTTCATTTTTTATTTATTTATTTATTTCCACTTCTTTCTCTTTCCTGGTTATGCTTTGCTTTTCCTGGTGCTACTTTCCTTTGCTCAGCTTTGCCTTCCCTGGCCGTGCTGTGTTTTGCTTTATGGGGCCATGCTTTCCTTTTTTTACCTTTGCCTTGCTCTCTTTTGCCTCACCTGCTCCTGCTCTCCTTTCCATTTTCAGGCCATGCTTGCCTTTGTTTTGCTTTACTTTGTATTCCTGGCACTGCTTTGCTGTTCCTTTTGCTACTTTCTTTTGTTCTGCTTTGCCTTGCCTGGCCATGCTTTCCTTTGCCTTGCTTTGTATTCCTGGCATTGCTTTGCTTTTCCTTCTCTGCTCTGCTTAGCTTCTCTTAACCCAGCTCTGATTTGCCTCACCTCCAACTTTTTCGCTTTGTTGTGTTTATTTTAAAGGTGTTTTTTTGTTTGTTTGTTTGTTTGTTCATTTTTTCTTTTTTTTTTTATTTATTTTCACTTCTTTCTCTTTCCTGGCACTGCTTTGCTTTACCTGGTGCTACTTTCCTTAGCTCTGCTTTGCCTTCCCTGGCCTTGCTTTCGTTTGCTTTATCAGGCCATGTTTTCCTTTGTTTAGCTTTGCTTTGCTCTGCTTTGCTTTGCCTTTCATCTTTTATTCGTTTTTCTTTTTTTTTAATTAATTACTTAAATAAATAAATTATTTATTTATTTATTTCATGTTCCTTGCATGATTTGTTTTCGTTTTGGACCTATCTGATGTGTTTTTACAGGCCGTGCTTTGCTTTTCCAGGCACTGGTGGTCACTGTTTTTCCCTATGCCTAGCAGGGCTTTTCCTTGTCTTGCTCAGCTTTCATCCGCATTGCCTTCCTCTCCTGTGCTGTGCTAGGCTTCCTTTGGAGACTGTCTCACTGATTTTGCTGCTGAGTCGATTGGTAAATTTATGAACACATAAACCATCGGAAACAGAACTTGGCCTCCCCGCAGTCCAGTGACTGTCCACTCGGAACTGGCACGTGTGGGCAGCAGGCCTGGCCAGCCGACATGGTCCATTCTTTGTCCCCAGCCATGCGGCGAGCTGCCAGGTGGGCCCCACTGCTCGTTGTGTGTCTGAGGTTCTCGACGACAGTAAGTAACTACATGATTCCCACAACTACGGTGGAAGAAATCCACAACAACAACAACAACAACAACAACAACAACAACAACAACAGAGCAGATAGAGATATATAAAACGTCACGGTGGACTAGGAGCTGTGAAGGAGGCTGGGGAGAGGGCGATCAGGGTACAGCCACTGTCCAAGTCTGGCTGCCACCTGTACACAAAATGGAGGCCCTCCGGTCTCCCCCCCACAGCCACCTGGAATCCAAAGGAGGGCTGGCCGCCAGCTCGCTACGTTCGCTTTGCTTCTCTTTGTATTGCCTTGCTCTGCTTTGCTTTGCTCTTCCTGGCACAGTTTTGCTTTCCCATACCTCCTTTCCTCTGCTGTTCTTGCCCCGGCTTTGCCTCAGATTGCTTTGCTTTTTCTTTCCTGAAAATGTTTTGCTTTTCCTTGTGCTACATTCCTTTGCTCTGCTTTGACTTGCTCAGCTTTGCCTTCCCTGGCCGTGCTTTGTTTTGCTTTATGGGGCCATGCTTTCCTTTTTTTACCTTTGCCTTGCTCTCTTTTGCCTCACCTGCTCCTGCTCTCACTTCTATTTTCAGGCCATGCTTGCCTTTGTTTTGCTTTACTTTGTGTTCCTGGCACTGCTTTGCTGTTCCTTTTGCTACTTTCTTTTGTTCTGCTTTGCCTTGCCTGGCCATGCTTTGCTTTGCCTTGCTTTGTATTCCTGGCATTGCTTTGCTTTTCCTTCTCTGCTCTGCTTAGCTTCTCTTAACCCAGCTCTGATTTGCCTTACCTCCAACTTTTTCACTTTGTTGTGGTTTTTATTGCTGTTTTTTTTTGTTTTGTTTGTTTGTTTGTTTTTGTTCGTTATTTATTTATTTATTTATTTATTTTCACTTCTTTCTCTTTCCTGGGACTGCTTTGCTTTTCCTGGTGCTACTTTCCTTTGCTGAGCTTTGCCCTCCCTGGCCTTGCTTTTTTTTTTTTTTTTTTTTTTTTTTATAGGTCCATGCTTTCCTTTGTTTAGCTTTCCTTTCCTCTACTTTGTTCTGCTTTGCTATGCCTTTCCTGGTCATGCTTTTCATTTTTTTTTTATTTTTATTTGATGTTCAATTCCATGCTTTCTGTTTTCCTTTTATGTCTTTTTCTTGTGTTTTCTCTGGCCGTGCTTTGCTTTTCCAGGCGCTGGATGTCATTGCTTTTCCCTATTGTCGTGGTTCCGCTCGAGTGGGCAGCCGAGCTCCACCACAGCCGCTCTCTCACTCCCCCTCCTCAAAGAGGAATGGGGAGAAAATCTGTGAAAGGGGCTCAAGGATTGGGATAAGGACGAGAAAATCACGCAATAATTAGTGTAACGGGCAAAACAGACTCAGCATAAGAAGACAGATAGTAAGATTTATTGCTCATTACTAACAAGCTAGAGAAGTGAGAAACAAAGGAAAGAAACCAAAAGCACCTCCCCCCCCATCCACCCTCTTCCACCTCCTCCCCCCGAGCGGCGCAGGGGAACGGGGGAATGGGGGTTATGGTCAGTCTACAGCACTTCTTCTCTGCCGCTCCTTCTTGGTCACTCTCGTCCCCTGTGCTGTGGGGTCCCACCCACGGGATGCAGTCCTTGACGAACTGATCCGGCGTGGGCTTCCCACAGGCAGCAGCTCTTCCAGAACTGCTCCAGATATGGGTCCGTACCACGGGGTCCATCCCTCAGGAGAAAACTGCTCCAACCCGGCTCCCCTACGGGCAGCAGCTCCTGCCAGATCACCTGCTCCTGCGTGGTCTCCTCTCCACGGGCTACAGGTCCGGCCCGGAATCTGCTCCGGCAGGGGTCTTCCACAGGCGGCAGCCTCCATCGGTGCAGGGCCACCTGCTCCACCGTGGTCTCCTCCACGGGCTGCAGCGTTGGAACCCTGCTCCACCGTGGTACTCCATGGGCTGCAGAGGGACATCCTGCTTCACCACGGTCCTCACCACAGGCCGCAGGGGACTTCTGCTCCGGCGCCTGGAGCACCTCTCCCCCTCCTTCTACACTGACCTTGGCACCTGCAAGGCTGTTTCTCACTCCCTTGACTCTCCCGGCTGCTGTGGCGCAGCAATTTTTCCCTGTCTTAAATATGCTCTCACAGAGGCGCAAAACAACATCGCTTATTGGCTCAGATCTGGAAAACAATGGGGCCCTTCCCAAATATGGGGCGGCTTCTAGATCTTTCTCACAGAAACCACCCCTATGGCCCCCTGCTACCAAAACCTTGCCATGTAAACCCACTACACCTATGCCGCTAGGTCTTTTCCCTAGCAGGGCTCTGCTTTGTCTTGCTCAGCTTTCATCCGCATTGCTCTGCTCTCCTGTGCTGTGCTAGGCTTCCTTTGGGGACTGTCTCGCTGATTTTGCTGCTGAGTCGATTGGTAAATTTATGAACGCATAAACCGTCAGACACAGAACTTGGCCTCCCCGCAGTCCAGCGACTGTCCCCTTGGAACTGGAGGCTGGGTGCAGCAGGCCTGGCCAGCCGACATGGTCCATTCTGTGTCCCCAGCCATGCGGCGAGCCGTCAGGGGACCCCTAAGTGCTACTCGTGTGGTGATAGTGTTCAGTGAGAATTTCAACGAGAATATGTAACTACGTGATTCCCACAAGTACGGTGGTAGAAATCTACAACAAACAACAAAAAAATGTATATAGATATAAAACCAGCTAAAGCAAGACATGGCTCTTGCCGGGTGTCACGGTGGACTAGGAGCTGTGAAGAAGGCTGAGGAGCGGGCGATCAGGGTACAGCCACTGTCCAAGTCTGGCTGCCACCTGTACACAACATGGAGCCCTCCGGTCTGCCCCCCACAGACACTTGGAACCCAAAGGAGTGCTGTCCGCCAGCTCGCTACGTTCGCTTTGCTTCTCTTTGTTCTGCCTTGCTTTGCTTTGCTTTGCTCTTCCTGGCACAGTTTTGCTTTCCCATCCCTCCTTTCCTCTGCTGTTCTTGCCCCTGCTTTGCCTCAGAGTGTTTTGCTCTTTCTCTCCTGGAAATACTTTGCATTTCCTTGTGCTACTTTCCTTTGCTCTGCTTTGACTTGCTCAGCTTTCCCTTCCCTGGCCATGCTTCCACTTGCTTTATCAGGCCATGCTTTCCTTGGTTTAGCTTTGGTTTATAGACCTGGCACTGCTCTGCCTTTCCTACCCATGCTGTGCTTTGCCTTGCCTAAAACTGCTTTGTTTTCATTTGTTTGCTTTGTCTTTCCTGCTTACGCTTTGCTTTCCCTTTTGCTACTTTCCTTAGCTCTGCTTTGCCTTCCCTGGCCTTGCTTTCGTTTGCTTTATCAGGCCATGTTTTCCTTTGTTTAGCTTTGCTTTGCTCTGCTTTGCTTTGCTTTGCCTTTCATCTTTTATTCGTTTTCCTTTTTTTTTTTAATTTATTTATTTATTTATTTATTTATTTATTTCATGTTCCTTGCATGATTTGTTTTCATGTTGGACCTATCTGATGTGTTTTTACAGGCCGTGCTTTGCTTTTCCAGGCCCTGGTGGTCACTTTTTTTCCCTATGCCTAGCAGGGCTTTTCCTTGTCTTGCTCAGCTTTCATCCGCATTGCCTTCCTCTCCTGTGCTGTGCTAGGCTTCCTTTGGAGACTGTCTCGATGATTTTGCTGCTGAGTCGGTTGGTAAATTTATGAACGCATAAACCATCGGAAACAGAACTTGGCCTCCCTGCAGCCCAGCCACTGTCCACTCGGAACTGGCACGTGTGGGCAGCAGGCCTGGCCAGCCGACATGGTCCATTCTTTGTCCCCAGCCATGCGGCGAGCTGCCAGGTGGGCCCCACTGCTCGTTGTGTGTCTGAGGTTCTCAACGACAGTAAGTAACTACATGATTCCCACA
This sequence comes from Anas platyrhynchos, assembly GCF_047663525.1. NCBI lineage: Eukaryota > Metazoa > Chordata > Aves > Anseriformes > Anatidae > Anas > Anas platyrhynchos. Next base: position 2,539,265 of record NC_092624.1, on the reverse strand, counting down.
ACTACGGTGGAAGAAATCCACAACAACAACAACAACAACAACAACAACAACAACAACAACAACAACAACAACAACAACAACAAAGCAGATAGAGATATATAAAACGTCACGGTGGACTAGGAGCTGTGAAGGAGGCTGGGGAGAGGGCGATCAGGGTACAGCCACTGTCCAAGTCTGGCTGCCACCTGTACACAAAATGGAGGCCCTCCGGTCTCCCCCCCACAGACACTTGGAATCCAAAGGAGTGCTGGCCGCCAGCTCGCTACGTTCGCTTTGCTTCTCTTTGTATTGCCTTGCTCCGCTTTGCTTTGCTCTTCCTGGCACAGTTTTGCTTTCCCATCCCTCCTTTCCTCTGCTGTTCTTGCCCCAGCTTTGCTTTGCTTTGCCTCAGATTGTTTTGCTGTTTCTTTCCTGAAAATGCTTTGCTTTTCCTTGTGCTACGTTCCCTTGCTCTGCTTTGACTTGCTCGGCTTTCCCTTCCCTGGCCATGCTTTCCTTGGTTTAGCTTTGGGTTATAGACCTGGCACTGCTTTGCTTTTCCTACCCCTGCTGTGCTTTGCCTTGCCTCAAACTGCTTTGCTTTGCTTTGTTTGCTTTGTCTTCCCTGGTTATGCTTTGCTTTTCCTGGTGCTACTTTCCTTTGCTCAGCTTTGCCTTCCCTGGCCGTGCTTTGTTTTGCTTTATGGGGCCATGCTTTCCTTTTTTTACCTTTGCCTTGCTCTCTTTTGCCTCACCTGCTCCTGCTCTCCTTTCCATTTTCAGGCCATGCTTGCCTTTGTTTTGCTTTACTTTGTGTTCCTGGCACTGCTTTGCTGTTCCTTTTGCTACTTTCTTTTGTTCTGCTTTGCCTTGCCTGGCCATGCTTTGCTTTGCCTTGCTTTGTATTCCTGGCATTGCTTTGCTTTTCCTTCTCTGCTCTGCTTAGCTTCTCTTAACCCAGCTCTGATTTGCCTTACCTCCAACTTTTTCGCTTTGTTGTGTTTATTTTAATGGTGTTTTTTTTTTTTTTTGTTTGTTTGTTCATTTTTTCTTTTTTTTTTATTTATTTTCACTTCTTTCTCTTTCCTGGCACTGCTTTGCTTTACCTGGTGCTACTTTCCTTAGCTCTGCTTTGCCTTCCCTGGCCTTCCTTTCGTTTGCTTTATCAGGCCATGTTTTCCTTTGTTTAGCTTTGCTTTGCTCTGCTTTGCTTTGCCTTTCATCTTTTATTCGTTTTTCTTTTTTTAAAATTTATTTATTTATTTATTTATTTATTTATTTCATGTTCCTTGCATGATTTGTTTTCATGTTGGACCTATCTGATGTGTTTTTACAGGCCGTGCTTTGCTTTTCCAGGCGCTGGTGGTCACTGCTTTTCCCTATGCCTAGCAGGGCTTTTCCTTGTCTTGCTCAGCTTTCATCCGCATTGCCTTCCTCTCCTGTGCTGTGCTAGGCTTCCTTTGGAGACTGTCTCGATGATTTGGCTGCTGAGTCGATTGGTAAATTTATGAACGCATAAACCATCAGACACAGAACTTGGCCTCCCCGCAGTCCAGCGACTGTCCCCTTGGAACTGGAGGCTGGGTGCAGCAGGCCTGGCCAGCCGACATGGTCCATTCTGTGTCCCCAGCCATGCGGCGAGCCGTCAGGGGACCCCTAAGTGCTACTCGTGTGGTGATAGTGTTCAGTGAGAATTTCAACGAGAATAAGTAACTACGTGATTCCCACAAGTACGGTGGTAGAAATCCACAACAAACAACAAAAAAATGTATATAGATATAAAACCAGCTAAAGCAAGACATGGCCCTTGCCGGGTGTCACAGTGGACTAGGAGCTGTGAAGAAGGCTGAGGAGCGGGCGATCAGGGTACAGCCACTGTCCAAGTCTGGCTGCCACCTGTACACAACATGGAGCCCTCCGGTCTCCCCCCCACAGACACTTGGAACCCAAAGGAGGGCTGGCCGCCAGCTCGCTACGTTCGCTTTGCTTCTCTTTGTTTTGTCCTTGCTCCGCTTTGCTTTGCTCTTCCTGGCACAGTTTTGCTTTCCCATCCCTCCTTTCCTCTGCTGTTCTTGCCGTGGCTTTGCTTGGATTTGCGTCAGACTGCTTTGCTTTTTCTTCCCTCGTTATGGTTTATTTTTCATTGTGCTACTTTCCTTAGCTCTGCTTTGCCTTCCCCGACCTTGCTTTGTTTTGCTTTATGGGGCCATGCTTGCCTTTGTTTAGCTTCTCTCTGCTCTGCTTTGCCTTGCTATGTTTTGCCTTTTCTGGACATGCTTTGCATCTATTTTTTTTTTAATTATTATTATTTTTTTTTTTTTTCTTTAAATGTTCCTTGCATTCTTTTGGTTTCATTTTGGACCTATCTGATGTGTTTTTACAGGCCGTGCTTTGCTTTTCCAGACCCTGGTTGTTACTGCTTTTCCTTATGCCGCTAGGTCTTTTTCTTAGCAGGGTTTTACTCTGCCTTGCTCAGCTTTTATCCGCATTGCTCTGCTGTCCTGTGCTGTGCTAGGATTCTTTTGGAGACAGTCCCACTGGTTTTACTGGGCTAGCCGCCAGCTCGCTACGTTTGCTTTGCTTCTCTTTGTTTTGCCTTGCTCCGCTTTGCTTCGCTCTTCCTGGCACAGTTTTGCTTTCCCATCCCTCCTTTCCTCTGCTGTTCTTGCCCCTGCTTTGCCTCAGAGTGTTTTGCTCTTTCTCTCCTGGAAATACTTTGCATTTCCTTGTGCTACTTTCCTTTGCTCTGCTTTGACTTGCTCAGCTTTCCCTTCCCTGGCCATGCTTCCGGTTGCTTTATCAGGCCATGCTTTCCTTGGTTTAGCTTTGGTTTATAGACCTGGCACTGCTCTGCCTTTCCTACCCATGCTGTGCTTTGCCTTGCCTCAAACTGCTTTGCTTTGCTTTGTTTGCTTTGTCTTTCCTGGTTACGCTTTGTTTTTCCTTTTGCTACTTTCCTTAGCTCTGCTTTGCCTTCCCTGGCCTTGCTTTCGTTTGCTTTATCAGGTCATGTTTTCCTTTGTTTAGCTTTGCTTTGCTCTGCTTTGCTTTGCCTTCAATCTTTTATTCTTTTTTTCTATTTTTTTTTTTTTAATTAATTAATTTATTTATTTATTTCATGTTCCTTGCATGATTTGTTTTCATGTTGGACCTATCTGATGTGTTTTTACAGGCCGTGCTTTGCTTTTCCAGGCCCTGGTGGTCACTGCTTTTCCCTATGCCTAGCAGGGCTTTTCCTTGTCTTGCTCAGCTTTCATCCGCATTGCCTTCCTCTCCTGTGCTGTGCTAGGCTTCCTTTGGAGACTGTCTCACTGATTTTGCTGCCGAGTCGGTTGGTAAATTTATGAACGCATAAACCATCGGAAACAGAACTTGGCCTCCCCGCAGTCCAGCCACTGTCCACTCGGAACTGGCACGTGTGGGCAGCAGGCCTGGCCAGCCGACATGGTCCATTCTTTGTCCCCAGCCATGCGGCGAGCTGCCAGGTGGGCCCCACTGCTCGTTGTGTGTCTGAGGTTCTCAACGACAGTAAGTAACTACATGATTCCCACAACTACGGTGGAAGAAATCCACAACAACAACAACAACATCAACAACAAAATAGATAGAGATATATAAAACTAGCTAAGGCAAGACATGGTTCTTGCCCACCGTCACGGTGCACCAGGAGCTGTGAAGGAGGCTGGGGAGAGGGCGATCAGGGTACAGCCACTGTCCAAGTCTGGCTGCCACCTGTACACAAAATGGAGGCCCTCCGGTCTCCCCCCCACAGCCACCTGGAATCCAAAGGAGGGCTGGCCGCCAGCTCGCTACGTTCGCTTTGCTTCTCTTTGTATTGCCTTGCTCCGCTTTGCTTTGCTCTTCCTGGCACAGTTTTGCTTTTCCATACCTCCTTTTCTCTGCTGTTCTTACCTCAGATTGCTTTGCTTTTTCTCTCCTGGAAATGCTGTGTTTTTCCTTGTGCTACTTTGCTTTGCTTTGCTTTGCTTTGCTTTGCTTTGCTTTTTCTTTCCTGGGCCTGCTACGTTTTTACTTGTGCGGTCATGCTTTATTTTTTATTTCTTTGCTTCGTGTTCCTGTCAGTGCTTTGCTTTACCTTCTCTGCTCTTCTGTACCTTTCTTAGCCTTGCTGTGCTTTGCTTTGACTCAAACTGCTTTCTTTCCTTGGCTTTCCCTTTCCTGGCACCGCTTTGTTTTTCCCCGTGCTCCTTTCCTTAGCTTTGCCGTCTTTATGAATGCATAAACAAGTTCATGAAACTTGTTTATGAACACATAGAAAAGTTAGCCGGCCTGCAGCCCGACAGCTGTCCCCTCGGAGCTGGCGGGCAGGGACAGGGATCTGGCTACCGGGCCAGGTCTATTTTGTTGCCCACCGTTGTCCGGAGAGCCACCAGGTGGGCTCTGTTGCTATTCGTCTGGGGAGGGGTGTGGGTTGAGAACAACAATAAATAACTACTCGATTCCTAAAACTAAAGGGGGAAACAGATGGAGAAAATACTATTATTATTACTACTACTACTACTACTATTTTTATTACGTTTTAATGATACTTATTTCTATTACTATTTAATACTTTTATTTCTAATAGCTTTTTAGTAGTATATAATAATAATAATAATAATAATGACAATAACAATTTATATAATGATAAGCAGCTAAAGCAAACCAGCCAGGCAGCCAGCCAAACTGAGTGGCACAGGTGGGGAGCCGTTCACGGCCGAGCAGGAGCCTCTGATGTCAGAGCGAGAGGCGGCCCGAGGCAACCGGGGGCCGCTGCCACACCCTGGCCTTCTCAAACGCCCAGCTCCCCATAACCCAGCGATTTCGACTGACGCTAAGTTAACTACGCATTTTGTTTTGGCAGCACCGTTTTGCTTTGCTTTGCTTTCCCTGGCCCTGCGTTGCTTTGCTTTGCTTTGTATTCGTGGCACTGCTTCGCTTTTCCTGGCCCTCTTTTACTTTGGTTTTTCTGTTCCTCACCATGCTTTGCTTTTTCTGGCCTCGCTTTGTTTCGTTTTGCTTGACTTTGTATTCGTGACACCGCTTTTCTTTCCCTGGACCTCCTTTGCTTTGGTTTCTCTCGCCCTTCTTTGTTTTGCTTTTGCTGGCCCTGCCTTGCTTTGTTTTGCTTTACGTTGTATTCAAGACACCGCTTTTCTTTTCCTGGACCTCTTTTGCTTTGGTTTTTCTCGCCTTTCTTTGTTTTGCTTTTGCTGGCCCTGCCTTGCTTTGTTTTGCTTTACGTTGTATTCAGGACACCGCTTTTCTTTCCCCCACCCCCCAGGAAATCCTTAGCTTAGTTTTTTTTTTTTTTTTTTTTTTTTCCTCACCCTTCTTTGTTTTGCTTTTGCTGGCCCTACCTCGCTTTGTTTTGCTTTAGTTTGTATTCGTGACACCACTTTTCTTTTCCTGGACCTCTTCTGCTTTGGCTTTTCTTGCCCTGCTTCGTTTTGCTTTTCCCGGCCCTTCTTGGCTTTGCTTTTCCTTTTGCCTTTTTCTTTTCCCTGGCAGGGCTATGCTTTGTCTCGCTCCGCTTTCCGTTGCATTGCTCAGCTCTGCTTTGCCGTGCTAGGTAGGCTTCTTTTGCAGACCGTCGCACCGATTTGGGCGATGAGTCGATCGGTGTATTGATGAAGGCATAAACCCTCAGGCGCACACCGTGGCCTCCCCGCAGCCCGACGACTGTCCCCTGGGAGCTGGAGGGTGGGGACAGGAAGCCTGGCCACCCACCCAGCACGGTCTATTCCTCATCCCCCGCTGTTCGGCGAGCCGCCAGGTGGGTCCCGCTGCTGCTGTTCGTCTGGGGATGGGGTTGGGTGAGGTTTTTTAGGACGATAAGTGACATGACACGATTCCCAATGATTTTGGTTCGTTTTGCTTTGCTTTACTTTTCCTTGCTTTACTTTTCGTTGCTCTTCCCCGCTTTGCTTTTCCTGCACCTGCTTCGACATGCTTTCCTTAGAACTGCCTATTTTTGGGGGGTTTTGGTTTGTATTCCCGGCACCGAATCCTTTTCTTTGCTCTGCTTTGCTGTTCCTACTCTGCTTTGCTTTTTTGCTCTGTTGATGTGTTTACACACTCGGGAACGCTGGGTCACCTCATTCGGCCTCCCCACAGCCCGCCAACCGTCCCTTCGCAGCTGGCAGGTGGGGGTGTGGGGGTCGGCCACCCAGCCAAGTCTATTCCAGTACCCCTGCTGACTGGGGAGCCGCCACCTGAGCTCAACTGCCATTTGCCTGAGGAGGCGGGGGGGGGGGGGGGGGGGGGAGGAGGAAGGGGAGCTGAGGAGTGGAGGGGGGGGGGGGAGGTTTTGAAAGACGGTAAGGAATGACAGGATTCCTAAAGCTACAGCAGAAAACAGGCAACGGAACAAACTAATAACAAACATAAAGATAACAGCATTTATTTTCCAAAGCAGCTAAAGCAAAGCGGCCAGGCAGTCAGCCGCACTGAGTGGCACAGGTGGCGAGCCTCTCGCGGCCGAGGAAGAACCTCTGACGTCAGAGCGAGCGGCGGCCCGAAGCAGCCGGGCTCCGCTCTCTCCCCCCGCCCCCTCCCTCCTCGTGGAGCCACCAGGTCTACTTCTCCCTCCTCCTCCCCGCTGTCTCCCCACCCCCACCCCCCCCCCTTCCCCCTCCCTCCTCGTGGAGCCACCAGGTCTACTTCTCCCTCCTCCTCCCCGCTCCCCCCGCCCCCTCCCTCCTCGTGGAGCCACCAGGTCTACTTCTCCCTCCTCCTCCCCGCTGTCTCCCCCCGCCCCCTCCCTCCTCGTGGAGCCACCAGGTCTACTTCTCCCTCCTCCTCCCCGCTCTCCCCCCCCCCCCCCCCCCGCCCCCTCCCGCCTCGTGGAGCCATCAGGTCTACCCCGCCGTCACGGCCGTCGGTCTAGCCATCACGGCCACTGCTAGAGGGCGGCCAGTGATGAGAGTAAGAAGTCTGGAAGGCAAGCTTCATTTACTTTGGCATGAAATGATAGCCCCCTGCTATCATTGTCAGGTGGACACAACAAAAGCCCCTTCTCTCTGCCCACCTGTCGTGGTTTAACCCGGCCGGCAGCTAAACACCACGCAGCCGTTCGCTCACCCTCCCCCCTCCCTCTCTGGGACGGGGGAGAGAAATGGGGAGTGAAGCCCGTGAGTTGAGATAAAGACAGTTTAATAAGACAGGAAAATAATAATAACAAAATAATAATAACAATAATAATAATAATGATACAATGGTGATAATACGAAAGTAATAGTATGTACAAACAAGTGATGCACAATGCAATTGCTCACCACCCGCTGACCGATGCCCAGCCTAACCCCGAGCAGTCCGGCCCCCTCCCCCCAGCTAGCCACCCCTATATATTGTTTAGCATGACGTCAGATGGTATGGAATACCCCTTTGGCTAGTTTGGGTCACCTGTCCTGGGTCTGTCCCCTCCCAGCTCTTACTGCACCCCCAGCCTGCCCGTTGGCAGGACAGAGCAAAAGGCTGAGATGTCCTTGGCTTAGTATAAGCACTGCTCTGCAACAATTAAAGCATCGGGGTGTTATCAGCACTCTTCTCATCCTAAGCCAAAACACAGCATTCCACCAGCTACTAGGAAGAAAATTAATTCTGTGCTAACTGAAACCAGGACACCACCCCCTAACCTCGCACCTTTGAGTGTCCCCTTGCCCACCAGGACTTTCCGTGCATGACCAGCAAAGTGCCTGGACCCTGGCAGCCTCTCTCCCCCCGCCCCCTCCCTCCTCGTGGAGCCACCAGGTCTACTTCTCCCTCCTCCCCGCTGTGTCCTCCCCGCCCCCTCCCTCCTCGTGGAGCCACCAGGTCTACTTCTCCCTCCTCCTCCCCGCTGTCTCCCTCCCCCTTCCCCCTCCCCTCCTCGTGGGGCCACCAGGTCTACTTCTCCCTCCTCCCCGCTGTCTCCCCCCCCGCCCCCTCCCTCCTCGTGGAGCCACCAGGTCTACTTCTCCCTCCTCCTCCCCGCTGTCTCCCCCCCCCGCCCCCTCCCTCCTCGTGGAGCCACCAGGTCTACTTCTCCCTCCTCCTCCCCGCTGTCCTCCCCGCCCCCTCCCTCCTCGTGGGGCCACCAGGTCTACTTCTCCCTCCTCCCCGCTCTCTCCCCCCGCCCCCTCCCTCCTCGTGGAGCCACCAGGTCTACTTCTCCCTCCTCCCCGCGGCGCCGGCTCCTCTCCCCCCCTTTTCCCCCCGCCCGCCGCACCGCAGCCCCGCCGAGCAGTTGGGCGGGGGGGGCGGCGAGAGGGGCAATCCTCCTAGCTCGTCGCCGGCCGCTCTGCTCGGCGGGAAGCCGGCGGCACACGTAGGCGAGGGGGGTACGCATTATTCCGGGCACGGAGCTTCAAGCCGGCCGGTCGTCAGGCTCCCGCCGAGCCCGTGTCCCGGCCGGCGGGCAGCTAGATCGCGCGGGAGGGAGGGAGGGAGCAGAGCGACGAGCTCGCGCCCGCCTCCAGCGTTTTTTTCCCCGGGCGGGCCCCGTCCGGGGCGCAAAGGCGGGCGGGCGGGCGCTGCCTCGCCTCCCGCGACGGTCGGCTCCGCGGCCGGGGCGGATCGGGCTCGGAGTCGGCTTCGGGCTCGCGCTTCGGCTCGGGCTCGCGGGCTCGCGAGGGCAGCGGCTGTCCGCCGCCCGCGGCCCCGTCCGTCTACACGGCGCTTCCCCGCCTCGCGGCGATCTTGAGCTCTGAGCCGCTTCTAGGCTGGCTGCTGGGGAAGACCGGCGTGGCAACGGGGAGAAGGGGGGAAGGGAGGGAACGGAAAGAGGTGTATTTGTGAATGAATGAATGAATGAATGAATGAATGAATGAATGAATGAATGAATGAATGAATGAATGAAGAGTGAAGGAGTGAACGAATCAACGAATCGATGGATCGATCGATCAGCCAAGGAATCGATGAAGAAAGGAATGAGAAAGCAGAAGGGAAGCAAAGAGAAGGGCGGGGGAAGAAAGCGAAGGGCTCCAGGAAAGCGCGTAGGCAGGCGCCGTTAGCTGCTGACGGCCGGCAGCTCTCCGATCGTCGTGGTGGTGAAGTGGACAGGTGAATCCCCTGCCCTCCCTCTTCTTCCCCCTCGATCCTCCCCCCCAGCCTCGATCCGCCAGGTGTAGGCAGGTGCCGTCAAGGCGAGGAGCTGAAGCGGCACAGCCCGTTGGCGAGCGAGCGAGCGAGCGGGCGGGCGAGCCCGTGTGCCGGCTGTAGGCGGGACACGGGCGCGCGCCTCCCTTGGAGTGCCGTGCAGAGCGTACGCCGGGGGGCGGAGGCGCGCTTCGCTCCGACGGGCCGC
>NC_092624.1:2505000-2520000 GCF_047663525.1 Anas platyrhynchos | reverse complement strand
GGAACGGCTCCCGCCGCCGCGGCGGGAGCGACGGACGTGCTAGAGGAGAACGCGACCTCGAGGCGGGCACGAGCCCCCGCGACCGGGGCACCCACGACACCGGGGCGGCGCGCTCCGCAGCGGACGGGGGACGCGGCCACCAAAAGCGCGCACACTGCTGCGGCGGCCCCGACGCGGCGGGGGGACGCCCCCCCACCCAGCCAGCCCACCGGAGGCGGGACGCGCCGCGCGGCTCTCTCTCGCTCACTCGCTCGCCCTCGCTGCTTTTGGCACATCGTTTGCGGCCACCCCCGCCGCCTTGCTGCTCGCGGCCGGCACCCGCCGGGCCCCGGACCGAGGCCGGCACCAGCGCCTCGCGCAACGCTCACGGACCCCTGCGGCTCGCGGGGCCGCTCGGCCGTCACACAGCCGGCTTCGGCCGGAAAAGCCCCTTCGTTCGGCGACGAGAACGACGGCCGGAGCGCCGACCAGCGACCAGGGCACGCGCCCTAACCGCCGCCGCCGCTCTCGCCCCGAGCGAGGCAGCGCCTCACCTGCGACGGGAAGCGAGCTGGACAGGAGACCGCCCGTGCCTGAACACCGGACACCGCCGCGGCTCCCCCGGGACAGGGGAGCGCGGAAGAGCCGGCCCGCCGGGGGCCCTGTCCGACGCGACCCGAGTGGCCTCATCGATCGGGAAAAAAAAAAAAAAAAAAAAAAAAAAGCAGCGAACAGCGTCGCGTGCGTGCGTGCGGGTGTGCTGGAGCAACGTCCGCGAGAGGTGCTCGCACCGACCTGAACATCGGCCCTGACAGGAACCGACCCGCCGGGAAGCCTCTCCGACGTGCCCGAGGAACGCCTCGACGGGCGCCTGCGTGCGGGTGACGTGAGGTGCATCGTCGGGAGCCGGAGGCGCCGCCGCCTCGGCCGTGACAATCCGCGGGGTCCCCCCTCTTTCGCTTTCCGAGCCTCCGGGACCCACACAAGCAGCCGGGGACGCCCCCGGACAGACGCGTTCGGGCGCCGGCGGACCGCCCGCCGGCTTCTGGCCGCTCTCTCTCTCTCTCTCCACAGCTCTGAGCTCGCGGCTCGTTGCTGCTTCTCCGGCGACTCGCACGCGCGAGACCGCTTCTCGCTCGCCGGCGGGGTAGCTGGGTCGGCAAACAGCTGGCGGCTACCGCTCCACACAACCCACGCCCGAGCCGACGCCACCACCGACGCCGCGCGCCCCCTTCTCGCTCGCGCGCCGCCTCTCCAAGCCCCAAGCGCTCGCTCGGCACCGCTGGCGGAGCAGAGTCCTCACTCTCTCCTATAGACGGACAGAAAAGTCCTTGCCTCAGAAACGACGCACGTCCTTTTCCAGGCTACCGCGGCGAGGCACCCGAGCGCAACCGACTTTTACCTCGACCTAACTGGAGGCACAGAGAAACAGCGACGCCTACCACACCTTCCGAGCCGTGGCACGAGCTGCTAGTCTACCTCCAGCCCCACGGCGGGCCCCTAAGTCCCGTCGGAGACGCGGTAGACCTGGCCGCCGTTCCCTCTGCCCGATCGTCGGCAAACTCCTTCGCGCGGGTAGACCTGGCAACCTCAGGAGGACACGGGGAGACCCGCCGGCCGGGAACCAACACCGCCGGCCCGCCTTCCTTCGCTTTTCGAGCGGGCCCTTCCGGCACTTTTCGGACCTTTTCGGCCTTTTTCGGACCTTTCCGGGAATTTCCGACGCTTTCCGCGCCATCGGAACCGCTCGGGAACCGCTCGACCCACCGACGGGCGCGCGCCTTCGCAAACGCGCGCGCGCGCGCGCTCCCGTCGCTGCCGGGCAGACCCCAACGCCGTTCTCGCGGTCGGACCTGCAGCGACCCCTGCAGGTCGCCAACCGGCAAAACAAACATGGCGACCGCGGCCGGGTAGACCTGGCGGCTGCTGTCCGCAGCACTTGTACAAGGCGCCCGCGGCCCCCCCGAGCCGGGGAACACCTGCCGGCCGGGAACCAACCCCGCCGTCGTTTCCCTAGCAGGGCTCTGCTTTGTCTTGCTCAGCTTTCATCCGCATTGCTCTGCTCTCCTGTGCTGTGCTAGGCTTCCTTTGGAGACTGTCTCGCTGATTTTGCTGCTGAGTCGATTGGTAAATTTATGAACGCATAAACCGTCAGACACAGAACTTGGCCTCCCCGCAGCCCAGCCACTGTCCCCTCAGAACTGGCGCGTGTGGGCAGCAGGCCTGGCCAGCCGACATGGTCTATTCTGTGTCCCCAGCCATGCGGCGAGCTGCCAGGTGGGTCCCACTGCTCGTTGTGTGTCTGAGGTTCTTAAAGACAGTAAGTAACGACATGATTCCCACAACTACGGTGGAAGAAATCCACAACAACAACAACAACAACCAGCTAAGGCAAGACACGGTTCTTGCCCACCGTCACGGTGCACCAGGAGATGTGAAGGAGGCTGGGGAGAGGGCGATCAGGGTACAGCCACTGTCCAAGTCTGGCTGCCACCTGCACACAACATGAGGGCCCTCCGGTCTCCCCCCCACAGACACTTGGAACCCAAAGGAGGGCTGGCCGCCAGCTCGCTACGTTCGCTTTGCTTCCCTTTGTTTTGCCTTGCTCCGCTTTGCTTTGCTCTTCCTGGCACAGTTTTGCTTTCCCATACCTCCTTTCCTCTGCTGTTCTTGCCCAGGCTTTGCCTCAGATTGCTTTGCTTTTTCTTTCCTGAAAATGCTTTGCTTTTCCTTGTGCTACGTTCCCTTGCTCTGCTTTGACTTGCTCGGCTTTCCCTTCCCTGGCCATGCTTTCCTTGGTTTAGCTTTGGGTTATAGACCTGGCACTGCTTTGCTTTTCCTACCCCTGCTGTGCTTTGCCTTGCCTCAAACTGCTTTGCTTTGCTTTGTTTGCTTTGTCTTCCCTGGTTATGCTTTGCTTTTCCTGGTGCTACTTTCCTTTGCTCAGCTTTGCCTTCCCTGGCCGTGCTTTGTTTTGCTTTATGGGGCCATGCTTTCCTTTTTTTACCTTTGCCTTGCTCTCTTTTGCCTCACCTGCTCCTGCTCTCACTTCTATTTTCAGGCCATGCTTACCTTTGTTTTGCTTTCCTTTGCTTTATATTTCTGGCATTGCTTTGCTTTTCCTTCTCTGCTCTGCTTAGCTTCTCTTAACCCAGCTCTGATTTGCCTTACCTCGAAATTTTTCGCTTTGTTGTGGTTTATATTTCTGTTTTTTTTTTTTTTTCTTTGTTTGTTTGTTTTTTGTTTTTGTTTTTGTTTTTGTTTTTTGTTCATTTTTTATTTATTTATTTATTTCCACTTCTTTCTCTTTCCTGGTTATGCTTTGCTTTTCCTGGTGCTACTTTCCTTTGCTCAGCTTTGCCTTCCCTGGCCGTGCTGTGTTTTGCTTTATGGGGCCATGCTTTCCTTTTTTTACCTTTGCCTTGCTCTCTTTTGCCTCACCTGCTCCTGCTCTCCTTTCCATTTTCAGGCCATGCTTGCCTTTGTTTTGCTTTACTTTGTATTCCTGGCACTGCTTTGCTGTTCCTTTTGCTACTTTCTTTTGTTCTGCTTTGCCTTGCCTGGCCATGCTTTCCTTTGCCTTGCTTTGTATTCCTGGCATTGCTTTGCTTTTCCTTCTCTGCTCTGCTTAGCTTCTCTTAACCCAGCTCTGATTTGCCTCACCTCCAACTTTTTCGCTTTGTTGTGTTTATTTTAAAGGTGTTTTTTTGTTTGTTTGTTTGTTTGTTCATTTTTTCTTTTTTTTTTTATTTATTTTCACTTCTTTCTCTTTCCTGGCACTGCTTTGCTTTACCTGGTGCTACTTTCCTTAGCTCTGCTTTGCCTTCCCTGGCCTTGCTTTCGTTTGCTTTATCAGGCCATGTTTTCCTTTGTTTAGCTTTGCTTTGCTCTGCTTTGCTTTGCCTTTCATCTTTTATTCGTTTTTCTTTTTTTTTAATTAATTACTTAAATAAATAAATTATTTATTTATTTATTTCATGTTCCTTGCATGATTTGTTTTCGTTTTGGACCTATCTGATGTGTTTTTACAGGCCGTGCTTTGCTTTTCCAGGCACTGGTGGTCACTGTTTTTCCCTATGCCTAGCAGGGCTTTTCCTTGTCTTGCTCAGCTTTCATCCGCATTGCCTTCCTCTCCTGTGCTGTGCTAGGCTTCCTTTGGAGACTGTCTCACTGATTTTGCTGCTGAGTCGATTGGTAAATTTATGAACACATAAACCATCGGAAACAGAACTTGGCCTCCCCGCAGTCCAGTGACTGTCCACTCGGAACTGGCACGTGTGGGCAGCAGGCCTGGCCAGCCGACATGGTCCATTCTTTGTCCCCAGCCATGCGGCGAGCTGCCAGGTGGGCCCCACTGCTCGTTGTGTGTCTGAGGTTCTCGACGACAGTAAGTAACTACATGATTCCCACAACTACGGTGGAAGAAATCCACAACAACAACAACAACAACAACAACAACAACAACAACAACAGAGCAGATAGAGATATATAAAACGTCACGGTGGACTAGGAGCTGTGAAGGAGGCTGGGGAGAGGGCGATCAGGGTACAGCCACTGTCCAAGTCTGGCTGCCACCTGTACACAAAATGGAGGCCCTCCGGTCTCCCCCCCACAGCCACCTGGAATCCAAAGGAGGGCTGGCCGCCAGCTCGCTACGTTCGCTTTGCTTCTCTTTGTATTGCCTTGCTCTGCTTTGCTTTGCTCTTCCTGGCACAGTTTTGCTTTCCCATACCTCCTTTCCTCTGCTGTTCTTGCCCCGGCTTTGCCTCAGATTGCTTTGCTTTTTCTTTCCTGAAAATGTTTTGCTTTTCCTTGTGCTACATTCCTTTGCTCTGCTTTGACTTGCTCAGCTTTGCCTTCCCTGGCCGTGCTTTGTTTTGCTTTATGGGGCCATGCTTTCCTTTTTTTACCTTTGCCTTGCTCTCTTTTGCCTCACCTGCTCCTGCTCTCACTTCTATTTTCAGGCCATGCTTGCCTTTGTTTTGCTTTACTTTGTGTTCCTGGCACTGCTTTGCTGTTCCTTTTGCTACTTTCTTTTGTTCTGCTTTGCCTTGCCTGGCCATGCTTTGCTTTGCCTTGCTTTGTATTCCTGGCATTGCTTTGCTTTTCCTTCTCTGCTCTGCTTAGCTTCTCTTAACCCAGCTCTGATTTGCCTTACCTCCAACTTTTTCACTTTGTTGTGGTTTTTATTGCTGTTTTTTTTTGTTTTGTTTGTTTGTTTGTTTTTGTTCGTTATTTATTTATTTATTTATTTATTTTCACTTCTTTCTCTTTCCTGGGACTGCTTTGCTTTTCCTGGTGCTACTTTCCTTTGCTGAGCTTTGCCCTCCCTGGCCTTGCTTTTTTTTTTTTTTTTTTTTTTTTTTATAGGTCCATGCTTTCCTTTGTTTAGCTTTCCTTTCCTCTACTTTGTTCTGCTTTGCTATGCCTTTCCTGGTCATGCTTTTCATTTTTTTTTTATTTTTATTTGATGTTCAATTCCATGCTTTCTGTTTTCCTTTTATGTCTTTTTCTTGTGTTTTCTCTGGCCGTGCTTTGCTTTTCCAGGCGCTGGATGTCATTGCTTTTCCCTATTGTCGTGGTTCCGCTCGAGTGGGCAGCCGAGCTCCACCACAGCCGCTCTCTCACTCCCCCTCCTCAAAGAGGAATGGGGAGAAAATCTGTGAAAGGGGCTCAAGGATTGGGATAAGGACGAGAAAATCACGCAATAATTAGTGTAACGGGCAAAACAGACTCAGCATAAGAAGACAGATAGTAAGATTTATTGCTCATTACTAACAAGCTAGAGAAGTGAGAAACAAAGGAAAGAAACCAAAAGCACCTCCCCCCCCATCCACCCTCTTCCACCTCCTCCCCCCGAGCGGCGCAGGGGAACGGGGGAATGGGGGTTATGGTCAGTCTACAGCACTTCTTCTCTGCCGCTCCTTCTTGGTCACTCTCGTCCCCTGTGCTGTGGGGTCCCACCCACGGGATGCAGTCCTTGACGAACTGATCCGGCGTGGGCTTCCCACAGGCAGCAGCTCTTCCAGAACTGCTCCAGATATGGGTCCGTACCACGGGGTCCATCCCTCAGGAGAAAACTGCTCCAACCCGGCTCCCCTACGGGCAGCAGCTCCTGCCAGATCACCTGCTCCTGCGTGGTCTCCTCTCCACGGGCTACAGGTCCGGCCCGGAATCTGCTCCGGCAGGGGTCTTCCACAGGCGGCAGCCTCCATCGGTGCAGGGCCACCTGCTCCACCGTGGTCTCCTCCACGGGCTGCAGCGTTGGAACCCTGCTCCACCGTGGTACTCCATGGGCTGCAGAGGGACATCCTGCTTCACCACGGTCCTCACCACAGGCCGCAGGGGACTTCTGCTCCGGCGCCTGGAGCACCTCTCCCCCTCCTTCTACACTGACCTTGGCACCTGCAAGGCTGTTTCTCACTCCCTTGACTCTCCCGGCTGCTGTGGCGCAGCAATTTTTCCCTGTCTTAAATATGCTCTCACAGAGGCGCAAAACAACATCGCTTATTGGCTCAGATCTGGAAAACAATGGGGCCCTTCCCAAATATGGGGCGGCTTCTAGATCTTTCTCACAGAAACCACCCCTATGGCCCCCTGCTACCAAAACCTTGCCATGTAAACCCACTACACCTATGCCGCTAGGTCTTTTCCCTAGCAGGGCTCTGCTTTGTCTTGCTCAGCTTTCATCCGCATTGCTCTGCTCTCCTGTGCTGTGCTAGGCTTCCTTTGGGGACTGTCTCGCTGATTTTGCTGCTGAGTCGATTGGTAAATTTATGAACGCATAAACCGTCAGACACAGAACTTGGCCTCCCCGCAGTCCAGCGACTGTCCCCTTGGAACTGGAGGCTGGGTGCAGCAGGCCTGGCCAGCCGACATGGTCCATTCTGTGTCCCCAGCCATGCGGCGAGCCGTCAGGGGACCCCTAAGTGCTACTCGTGTGGTGATAGTGTTCAGTGAGAATTTCAACGAGAATATGTAACTACGTGATTCCCACAAGTACGGTGGTAGAAATCTACAACAAACAACAAAAAAATGTATATAGATATAAAACCAGCTAAAGCAAGACATGGCTCTTGCCGGGTGTCACGGTGGACTAGGAGCTGTGAAGAAGGCTGAGGAGCGGGCGATCAGGGTACAGCCACTGTCCAAGTCTGGCTGCCACCTGTACACAACATGGAGCCCTCCGGTCTGCCCCCCACAGACACTTGGAACCCAAAGGAGTGCTGTCCGCCAGCTCGCTACGTTCGCTTTGCTTCTCTTTGTTCTGCCTTGCTTTGCTTTGCTTTGCTCTTCCTGGCACAGTTTTGCTTTCCCATCCCTCCTTTCCTCTGCTGTTCTTGCCCCTGCTTTGCCTCAGAGTGTTTTGCTCTTTCTCTCCTGGAAATACTTTGCATTTCCTTGTGCTACTTTCCTTTGCTCTGCTTTGACTTGCTCAGCTTTCCCTTCCCTGGCCATGCTTCCACTTGCTTTATCAGGCCATGCTTTCCTTGGTTTAGCTTTGGTTTATAGACCTGGCACTGCTCTGCCTTTCCTACCCATGCTGTGCTTTGCCTTGCCTAAAACTGCTTTGTTTTCATTTGTTTGCTTTGTCTTTCCTGCTTACGCTTTGCTTTCCCTTTTGCTACTTTCCTTAGCTCTGCTTTGCCTTCCCTGGCCTTGCTTTCGTTTGCTTTATCAGGCCATGTTTTCCTTTGTTTAGCTTTGCTTTGCTCTGCTTTGCTTTGCTTTGCCTTTCATCTTTTATTCGTTTTCCTTTTTTTTTTTTAATTTATTTATTTATTTATTTATTTATTTATTTCATGTTCCTTGCATGATTTGTTTTCATGTTGGACCTATCTGATGTGTTTTTACAGGCCGTGCTTTGCTTTTCCAGGCCCTGGTGGTCACTGCTTTTCCCTATGCCTAGCAGGGCTTTTCCTTGTCTTGCTCAGCTTTCATCCTCATTGCCTTCCTCTCCTGTGCTGTGCTAGGCTTCCTTTGGAGACTGTCACACTGATTTTGCTGCCGAGCCGGTTGGTAAATTTATGAACACATAAACCGTCAGACACAGAACTTGGCCTCCCCGCAGTCCAGCCACTGTCCACTCGGAACTGGCACGTGTGGGCAGCAGGCCTGGCCAGCCGACATGGTCCATTCTTTGTCCCCAGCCATGCGGCGAGCTGCCAGGTGGGCCCCACTGCTCGTTGTGTGTCTGAGGTTCTCAACGACAGTAAGTAACTACATGATTCCCACAACTACGGTGGAAGAAATCCACAACAACAACAACAACAACAACAACAACAACAACAACAACAACAACAGAGCAGATAGAGATATATAAAACGTCACGGTGGACTAGGAGCTGTGAAGGAGGCTGGGGAGAGGGCGATCAGGGTACAGCCACTGTCCAAGTCTGGCTGCCACCTGTACACAAAATGGAGGCCCTCCGGTCTCCCCCCCACAG
Organism: Anas platyrhynchos; assembly: GCF_047663525.1. NCBI lineage: Eukaryota > Metazoa > Chordata > Aves > Anseriformes > Anatidae > Anas > Anas platyrhynchos. The sequence goes on along the minus strand of NC_092624.1, from coordinate 2,511,575 downwards.
ACACTTGGAATCCAAAGGAGTGCTGGCCGCCAGCTCGCTACGTTCGCTTTGCTTCTCTTTGTATTGCCTTGCTCTGCTTTGCTTTGCTCTTCCTGGCACAGTTTTGCTTTCCCATCCCTCCTTTCCTCTGCTGTTCTTGCCCCAGCTTTGCTTTGCTTTGCCTCAGATTGTTTTGCTGTTTCTTTCCTGAAAATGCTTTGCTTTTCCTTGTGCTACGTTCCCTTGCTCTGCTTTGACTTGCTCGGCTTTCCCTTCCCTGGCCATGCTTTCCTTGGTTTAGCTTTGGGTTATAGACCTGGCACTGCTTTGCTTTTCCTACCCCTGCTGTGCTTTGCCTTGCCTCAAACTGCTTTGCTTTGTTTTGTTTGCTTTGTCTTCCCTGGTTATGCTTTGCTTTTCCTGGTGCTACTTTCCTTTGCTCAGCTTTGCCTTCCCTGGCCGTGCTTTGTTTTGCTTTATGGGGCCATGCTTTCCTTTTTTTACCTTTGCCTTGCTCTCTTTTGCCTCACCTGCTCCTGCTCTCCTTTCCATTTTCAGGCCATGCTTGCCTTTGTTTTGCTTTACTTTGTGTTCCTGGCACTGCTTTGCTGTTCCTTTTGCTACTTTCTTTTGTTCTGCTTTGCCTTGCCTGGCCATGCTTTCCTTGGTTTAGCTTTGGTTTATAGACCTGGCACTGCTCGGCCTTTCCTACCCATGCTGTGTTTTGCCTTGCCTCAAACTGCTTTGCTTTCATTTGTTTGCTTTGTCTTTCCTGCTTACGCTTTGCTTTCCCTTTTGCTACTTTCCTTAGCTCTGCTTTGCCTTCCCTGGCCTTGCTTTCGTTTGCTTTATCAGGCCATGTTTTTCTTTGTTTAGCTTTGCTTTGCTCTGCTTTGCTTTGCCTTTCATCTTTTATTCGTTTTCCTTTTTTTTTAATTAATTAATTAATTTATTTATTAATTTATTTATTAATTAATTTATTTATTTCATGTTCCTTGCATGATTTGTTTTCATGTTGGACCTATCTGATGTGTTTTTACAGGCCGTGCTTTGCTTTTCCAGGCGCTGGTGGTCACTGCTTTTCCCTATGCCTAGCAGGGCTTTTCCTTGTCTTGCTCAGCTTTCATCCGCATTGCCTTCCTCTCCTGTGCTGTGCTAGGCTTCCTTTGGAGACTGTCTCACTGATTTTGCTGCCGAGTCGATTGGTAAATTTATGAACGCATAAACCATCGGAAACAGAACTTGGCCTCCCCGCAGTCCAGCGACTGTCCACTCGGAACTGGCACGTGTGGGCAGCAGGCCTGGCCAGCCGACATGGTCCATTCTTTGTCCCCAGCCATGCGGCGAGCTGCCAGGTGGGCCCCACTGCTCGTTGTGTGTCTGAGGTTCTCAACGACAGTAAGTAACTACATGATTCCCACAACTACGGTGGAAGAAATCCTCAACAACAACAAACAACAACAACAACAAGAACAACAAGAACAACAACAACAACAACAACAACAACAACAAAATACATAGAAATATATAAAACTAGCTAAGGCAAGACATGGTTCTTGCCCACCGTCACGGTGGACCAGGAGATGTGAAGGAGGCTGGGGAGAGGGCGATCAGGGTACAGCCACTGTCCAAGTCTGGCTGCCACCTGTACACAACATGAGGGCCCTCCGGTCTCCCCCCCACAGACACTTGGAACCCAAAGGAGGGCTGGCCGCCAGCTCGCTACGTTCGCTTTGCTTCTCTTTGTTCTGCCTTGCTCCGCTTTGCTTTGCTCTTCCTGGCACAGTTTTGCTTTTCCATACCTCCTTTTCTCTGCTGTTCTTACCTCAGATTGCTTTGCTTTTTCTCTCCTGGAAATGCTGTGTTTTTCCTTGTGCTACTTTGCTTTGCTTTGCTTTGCTTTGCTTTGCTTTGCTTTGCTTTTTCTTTCCTGGGCCTGCTACGTTTTTACTTGTGCGGTCATGCTTTATTTTTTATTTCTTTGCTTCGTGTTCCTGTCAGTGCTTTGCTTTACCTTCTCTGCTCTTCTGTACCTTTCTTAGCCTTGCTGTGCTTTGCTTTGACTCAAACTGCTTTCTTTCCTTGGCTTTCCCTTTCCTGGCACCGCTTTGTTTTTCCCCGTGCTCCTTTCCTTAGCTTTGCCGTCTTTATGAATGCATAAACAAGTTCATGAAACTTGTTTATGAACACATAGAAAAGTTAGCCGGCCTGCAGCCCGACAGCTGTCCCCTCGGAGCTGGCGGGCAGGGACAGGGATCTGGCTACCGGGCCAGGTCTATTTTGTTGCCCACCGTTGTCCGGAGAGCCACCAGGTGGGCTCTGTTGCTATTCGTCTGGGGAGGGGTGTGGGTTGAGAACAACAATAAATAACTACTCGATTCCTAAAACTAAAGGGGGAAACAGATGGAGAAAATACTATTATTATTACTACTACTACTACTATTTTTATTACGTTTTAATGATACTTATTTCTATTACTATTTAATACTTTTATTTCTAATAGCTTTTTAGTAGTATATAATAATAATAATAATAATAATAATGACAATAACAATTTATATAATGATAAGCAGCTAAAGCAAACCAGCCAGGCAGCCAGCCAAACTGAGTGGCACAGGTGGGGAGCCGTTCACGGCCGAGCAGGAGCCTCTGATGTCAGAGCGAGAGGCGGCCCGAGGCAACCGGGGGCCGCTGCCACACCCTGGCCTTCTCAAACGCCCAGCTCCCCATAACCCAGCGATTTCGACTGACGCTAAGTTAACTACGCATTTTGTTTTGGCAGCACCGTTTTGCTTTGCTTTGCTTTCCCTGGCCCTGCGTTGCTTTGCTTTGCTTTGTATTCGTGGCACTGCTTCGCTTTTCCTGGCCCTCTTTTACTTTGGTTTTTCTGTTCCTCACCATGCTTTGCTTTTTCTGGCCTCGCTTTGTTTCGTTTTGCTTGACTTTGTATTCGTGACACCGTTTTTCTTTCCCTGGACCTCCTTTGCTTTGGTTTCTCTCGCCCTTCTTTGTTTTGCTTTTGCTGGCCCTGCCTTGCTTTGTTTTGCTTTACGTTGTATTCAAGACACCGCTTTTCTTTTCCTGGACCTCTTTTGCTTTGGTTTTTCTCGCCTTTCTTTGTTTTGCTTTTGCTGGCCCTGCCTTGCTTTGTTTTGCTTTACGTTGTATTCAGGACACCGCTTTTCTTTCCCCCACCCCCCAGGAAATCCTTAGCTTAGTTTTTTTTTTTTTTTTTTTTCCTCACCCTTCTTTGTTTTGCTTTTGCTGGCCCTACCTCGCTTTGTTTTGCTTTAGTTTGTATTCGTGACACCACTTTTCTTTTCCTGGACCTCTTCTGCTTTGGTTTTTCTTGCCCTGCTTCGTTTTGCTTTTCCCGGCCCTTCTTGGCTTTGCTTTTCCTTTTGCCTTTTTCTTTTCCCTGGCAGGGCTATGCTTTGTCTCGCTCCGCTTTCCGTTGCATTGCTCAGCTCTGCTTTGCCGTGCTAGGTAGGCTTCTTTTGCAGACCGTCGCACCGATTTGGGCGATGAGTCGATCGGTGTATTGATGAAGGCATAAACCCTCAGGCGCACACCGTGGCCTCCCCGCAGCCCGACGACTGTCCCCTGGGAGCTGGAGGGTGGGGACAGGAAGCCTGGCCACCCACCCAGCACGGTCTATTCCTCATCCCCCGCTGTTCGGCGAGCCGCCAGGTGGGTCCCGCTGCTGCTGTTCGTCTGGGGATGGGGTTGGGTGAGGTTTTTTAGGACGATAAGTGACATTACACGATTCCCAATGATTTTGGTTCGTTTTGCTTTGCTTTACTTTTCCTTGCTTTACTTTTCGTTGCTCTTCCCCGCTTTGCTTTTCCTGCACCTGCTTCGACATGCTTTCCTTAGAACTGCCTATTTTTGGGGGGTTTTGGTTTGTATTCCCGGCACCGAATCCTTTTCTTTGCTCTGCTTTGCTGTTCCTACTCTGCTTTGCTTTTTTGCTCTGTTGATGTGTTTACACACTCGGGAACGCTGGGTCACCTCATTCGGCCTCCCGCCTCCCCACAGCCCGCCAACCGTCCCTTCGCAGCTGGCAGGTGGGGGTGTGGGGGTCGGCCACCCAGCCAAGTCTATTCCAGTACCCCTGCTGACTGGGGAGCCGCCACCTGAGCTCAACTGCCATTTGCCTGAGGAGGCGGGGGGGGGAGGGGGGGGAGGAGGAGGGGGAGCTGAGGAGTGGAGGGGGGGGGGAGGTTTTGAAAGACGGTAAGGAATGACAGGATTCCTAAAGCTACAGCAGAAAACAGGCAACGGAACAAACTAATAACAAACATAAAGATAACAGCATTTATTTTCCAAAGCAGCTAAAGCAAAGCGGCCAGGCAGTCAGCCGCACTGAGTGGCACAGGTGGCGAGCCTCTCGCGGCCGAGGAAGAACCTCTGACGTCAGAGCGAGCGGCGGCCCGAAGCAGCCGGGGTCCGCTCTCTCCCCCCGCCCCCTCCCTCCTCGTGGAGCCACCAGGTCTACTTCTCCCTCCTCCTCCCCGCTGTCTCCCCCCCCCCCACCCCCCCCCCTTCCCCCTCCCTCCTCGTGGAGCCACCAGGTCTACTTCTCCCTCCTCCTCCCCGCTGTCTCCCCCCGCCCCCTCCCTCCTCGTGGAGCCACCAGGTCTACTTCTCCCTCCTCCTCCCCGCTGTCTCCCCCCGCCCCCTCCCTCCTCGTGGAGCCACCAGGTCTACTTCTCCCTCCTCCTCCCCGCTCCCCCCGCCCCCTCCCTCCTCGTGGAGCCACCAGGTCTACTTCTCCCTCCTCCTCCCCGCTGTCTCCCCCCGCCCCCTCCCTCCTCGTGGAGCCACCAGGTCTACTTCTCCCTCCTCCTCCCCGCTCTCCCCCCCCCCCCCCCCGCCCCCTCCCGCCTCGTGGAGCCATCAGGTCTACCCCGCCGTCACGGCCGTCGGTCTAGCCATCACGGCCACTGCTAGAGGGCGGCCAGTGATGAGAGTAAGAAGTCTGGAAGGCAAGCTTCATTTACTTTGGCATGAAATGATAGCCCCCTGCTATCATTGTCAGGTGGACACAACAAAAGCCCCTTCTCTCTGCCCACCTGTCGTGGTTTAACCCGGCCGGCAGCTAAACACCACGCAGCCGTTCGCTCACCCTCCCCCCTCCCTCTCTGGGACGGGGGAGAGAAATGGGGAGTGAAGCCCGTGAGTTGAGATAAAGACAGTTTAATAAGACAGGAAAATAATAATAACAAAATAATAATAACAATAATAATAATAATGATACAATGGTGATAATACGAAAGTAATAGTATGTACAAACAAGTGATGCACAATGCAATTGCTCACCACCCGCTGACCGATGCCCAGCCTAACCCCGAGCAGTCCGGCCCCCTCCCCCCAGCTAGCCACCCCTATCTATTGTTTAGCATGACGTCAGATGGTATGGAATACCCCTTTGGCTAGTTTGGGTCACCTGTCCTGGGTCTGTCCCCTCCCAGCTCTTACTGCACCCCCAGCCTGCCCGTTGGCAGGACAGAGCAAAAGGCTGAGATGTCCTTGGCTTGGTATAAGCACTGCTCTGCAACAATTAAAGCATCGGGGTGTTATCAGCACTCTTCTCATCCTAAGCCAAAACACAGCATTCCACCAGCTACTAGGAAGAAAATTAATTCTGTGCTAACTGAAACCAGGACACCACCCCCTAACCTCGCACCTTTGAGTGTCCCCTTGCCCACCAGGACTTTCCGTGCATGACCAGCAAAGTGCCTGGACCCTGGCAGCCTCTCTCCCCCCGCCCCCTCCCTCCTCGTGGAGCCACCAGGTCTACTTCTCCCTCCTCCTCCCCGCTGTCCTCCCCGCCCCCTCCCTCCTCGTGGAGCCACCAGGTCTACTTCTCCCTCCTCCTCCCCGCTGTCTCCCCCCCCGCCCCCTCCCTCCTCGTGGAGCCACCAGGTCTACTTCTCCCTCCTCCTCCCCGCTGTCTCCCCCCCCCCCCACCCCCCCCCCTTCCCCCTCCCCGCCTCGTGGAGCCACCAGGTCTACTTCTCCCTCCTCCTCCCCGCTCCCCCCGCCCCCTCCCTCCTCGTGGAGCCACCAGGTCTACTTCTCCCTCCTCCTCCCCGCTCCCCCCGCCCCCTCCCTCCTCGTGGAGCCACCAGGTCTACTTCTCCCTCCTCCTCCCCGCTCCCCCCGCCCCCTCCCTCCTCGTGGAGCCACCAGGTCTACTTCTCCCTCCTCCTCCCCGCTCCCCCCGCCCCCTCCCTCCTCGTGGAGCCACCAGGTCTACTTCTCCCTCCTCCTCCCCGCTGTCTCCCCCCCCGCCCCCTCCCTCCTCGTGGAGCCACCAGGTCTACTTCTCCCTCCTCCCCGCGGCGCCGGCTCCTCTCCCCCCCTTTTCCCCCCGCCCGCGGCACCGCAGCCCCGCCGAGCAGTTGGGCGGGGGGGGCGGCGAGAGGGGCAATCCTCCTAGCTCGTCGCCGGCCGCTCTGCTCGGCGGGAAGCCGGCGCCACACGTAGGCGAGAGGGGTACGCATTATTCCGGGCACGGAGCTTCAAGCCGGCTGGTCGTCAGGCTCCCGCCGAGCCCGGCCGGCGGGCAGCTAGATCGCGCGGGAGGGAGG
>NC_092624.1:2482500-2492500 GCF_047663525.1 Anas platyrhynchos | reverse complement strand
GACCCGCCGGCCGGGAACCAACACCGCCGGCCCGCCTTCCTTCGCTTTTCGAGCGGGCCCTTCCGGCACTTTTCGGACCTTTTCGGCCTTTTTCGGACCTTTCCGGGAATTTCCGACGCTTTCCGCGCCATCGGAACCGCTCGGGAACCGCTCGACCCACCGACGGGCGCGCGCCTTCGCAAACGCGCGCGCGCGCGCGCTCCCGTCGCTGCCGGGCAGACCCCAACGCCGTTCTCGCGGTCGGACCTGCAGCGACCCCTACAGGTCGCCAACCGGCAAAACAAACATGGCGACCGCGGCCGGGTAGACCTGGCGGCTGCTGTCCGCAGCACTTGTACAAGGCGCCCGCGGCCCCCCCGAGCCGGGGAACACCTGCCGGCCGGGAACCAACCCCGCCGTCGTTTCCCTAGCAGGGCTCTGCTTTGTCTTGCTCAGCTTTCATCCGCATTGCTCTGCTCTCCTGTGCTGTGCTAGGCTTCCTTTGGAGACTGTCTCGATGATTTTGCTGCTGAGTCGATTGGTAAATTTATGAACGCATAAACCGTCAGACACAGAACTTGGCCTCCCCGCAGCCCAGCCACTGTCCCCTCAGAACTGGCGCGTGTGGGCAGCAGGCCTGGCCAGCCGACATGGTCCATTCTTTGTCCCCAGCCATGCGGCGAGCTGCCAGGTGGGTCCCACTGCTCGTTGTGTGTCTGAGGTTCTTAAAGACAGTAAGTAACGACATGATTCCCACAACTACGGTGGAAGAAATCCACAACAACAACAACAACAACCAGCTAAGGCAAGACATGGTTCTTGCCCACCGTCACGGTGCACCAGGAGATGTGAAGGAGGCTGGGGAGAGGGCGATCAGGGTACAGCCACTGTCCAAGTCTGGCTGCCACCTGCACACAACATGAGGGCCCTCCGGTCTGCCCCCCACAGACACTTGGAACCCAAAGGAGGGCTGGCCGCCAGCTCGCTACGTTCGCTTTGCTTCCCTTTGTTTTGCCTTGCTCCGCTTTGCTTTGCTCTTCCTGGCACAGTTTTGCTTTCCCATACCTCCTTTCCTCTGCTGTTCTTGCCCAGGCTTTGCCTCAGATTGCTTTGCTTTTTCTTTCCTGAAAATGCTTTGCTTTTCCTTGTGCTACGTTCCCTTGCTCTGCTTTGACTTGCTCGGCTTTCCCTTCCCTGGCCATGCTTTCCTTGGTTTAGCTTTGGGTTATAGACCTGGCACTGCTTTCCTTTTCCTACCCCTGCTGTGCTTTGCCTTGCCTCAAACTGCTTTGCTTTGCTTTGTTTGCTTTGTCTTCCCTGGTTATGCTTTGCTTTTCCTGGTGCTACTTTCCTTTGCTCAGCTTTGCCTTCCCTGGCCGTGCTTTGTTTTGCTTTATGGGGCCATGCTTTCCTTTTTTTACCTTTGCCTTGCTCTCTTTTGCCTCACCTGCTCCTGCTCTCACTTCTATTTTCAGGACATGCTTACCTTTGTTTTGCTTTGCTTTGCTTTATATTTCTGGCATTGCTTTGCTTTTCCTTCTCTGCTCTGCTTAGCTTCTCTTAACCCAGCTCTGATTTGCCTTACCTCGAACTTTTTCGCTTTGTTGTGGTTTATATTGGTTTATATTTCTGTTTTTTTTTTTTTTTTTTTTTGTTCATTATTTATTTATTTATTTATTTCCACTTCTTTCTCTTTCCTGGCACTGCTTTGCTTTTCCTGGTGCTACTTTCCTTTGCTCAGCTTTGCCTTCCCTGGCCGTGCTTTGTTTTGCTTTATGGGGCCATGCTTTCCTTTTTTTACCTTTGCCTTGCTCTCTTTTGCCTCACCTGCTCCTGCTCTCCTTTCCATTTTCAGGCCATGCTTGCCTTTGTTTTGCTTTACTTTGTATTCCTGGCACTGCTTTGCTGTTCCTTTTGCTACTTTCTTTTGTTCTGCTTTGCCTTGCCTGGCCATGCTTTCCTTTGCCTTGCTTTGTATTCCTGGCATTGCTTTGCTTTTCCTTCTCTGCTCTGCTTAGCTTCTCTTAACCCAGCTCTGATTTGCCTCACCTCCAACTTTTTCGCTTTGTTGTGTTTATTTTAAAGGTGTTTTTTTGTTTGTTTGCTTGTTTGTTCATTTTTTCTTTTTTTTTTTATTTATTTTCACTTCTTTCTCTTTCCTGGCACTGCTTTGCTTTACCTGGTGCTACTTTCCTTAGCTCTGCTTTGCCTTCCCTGGCCTTCCTTTCGTTTGCTTTATCAGGCCATGTTTTCCTTTGTTTAGCTTTGCTTTGCTCTGCTTTGCTTTGCCTTTCATCTTTTATTCGTTTTTCTTTTTTTTTAATTAATTACTTAAATAAAGAAATTATTTATTTATTTATTTCATGTTCCTTGCATGATTTGTTTTCGTTTTGGACCTATCTGATGTGTTTTTACAGGCCGTGCTTTGCTTTTCCAGGCACTGGTGGTCACTGTTTTTCCCTATGCCTAGCAGGGCTTTTCATTTTCTTGCTCAGCTTTCATCCGCATTGCCTTCCTCTCCTGTGCTGTGCTAGGCTTCCTTTGGAGACTGTCTCACTGATTTTGCTGCCGAGTCGGTTGGTAAATTTATGAACACATAAACCATCGGAAACAGAACTTGGCCTCCCCGCAGTCCAGTGACTGTCCACTCGGAACTGGCACGTGTGGGCAGCAGGCCTGGCCAGCCGACATGGTCCATTCTTTGTCCCCAGCCATGCGGCGAGCTGCCAGGTGGGCCCCACTGCTAGTTGTGTGTCTGAGGTTCTCGACGACAGTAAGTAACTACATGATTCCCACAACTACGGTGGAAGAAATCCACAACAACAACAACAACAACAACAACAACAACAACAACAACAACAACAACAACAAAACAGATAGAGATATATAAAACGTCACGGTGGACTAGGAGCTGTGAAGGAGGCTGGGGAGAGGGCGATCAGGGTACAGCCACTGTCCAAGTCTGGCTGCCACCTGTACACAAAATGGAGGCCCTCCGGTCTCCCCCCCACAGCCACCTGGAATCCAAAGGAGGGCTGGCCGCCAGCTCGCTACGTTCGCTTTGCTTCTCTTTGTATTGCCTTGCTCTGCTTTGCTTTGCTCTTCCTGGCACAGTTTTGCTTTCCCATACCTCCTTTCCTCTGCTGTTCTTGCCCCGGCTTTGCCTCAGATTGCTTTGCTTTTTCTTTCCTGAAAATGTTTTGCTTTTCCTTGTGCTACATTCCTTTGCTCTGCTTTGACTTGCTCAGCTTTGCCTTCCCTGGCCGTGCTTTGTTTTGCTTTATGGGGCCATGCTTTCCTTTTTTTACCTTTGCCTTGCTCTCTTTTGCCTCACCTGCTCCTGCTCTCACTTCTATTTTCAGGCCATGCTTGCCTTTGTTTTGCTTTACTTTGTGTTCCTGGCACTGCTTTGCTGTTCCTTTTGCTACTTTCTTTTGTTCTGCTTTGCCTTGCCTGGCCATGCTTTGCTTTGCCTTGCTTTGTATTCCTGGCATTGCTTTGCTTTTCCTTCTCTGCTCTGCTTAGCTTCTCTTAACCCAGCTCTGATTTGCCTTACCTCCAACTTTTTCGCTTTGTTGTGGTTTTTATTGCTGTTTTTTTTGTTTTGTTTGTTTGTTTGTTTTTGTTCGTTATTTATTTATTTATTTATTTATTTTCACTTCTTTCTCTTTCCTGGTTATGCTTTGCTTTTCCTGGTGCTACTTTCCTTTGCTCAGCTTTGCCCTCCCTGGCCTTGCTTTTTTTTTTTTTTTTTTTTTTTCAATAGGGCCATGCTTTCCTTTGTTTAGCTTTGCTTTCCTCTACTTTGTTCTGCTTTGCTATGCCTTTCCTGGTCATGCTTTGCATTTTTTTTTTTTTTTTTTTATCTGATGTTCAATTCCATGCTTTCTGTTTTCCTTTTATATCTTTTTCTTGTGTTTTCTCTGGCCGTGCTTTGCTTTTCCAGGCGCTGGATGTCATTGCTTTTCCCTATGCCGCTAGGTCTTTTCCCTAGCAGGGCTTTGCTTTGTCTTGCTCAGCTTTCATCCGCATTGCTCTGCTCTCCTGTGCTGTGCTAGGCTTCCTTTGGGGACTGTCTCACTGATTTTGCTGCCGAGTCGATTGGTAAATTTATGAACGCATAAACCATCAGACACAGAACTTGGCCTCCCCGCAGTCCAGCGACTGTCCCCTCGGAACTGGAGGCTGGGTGCAGCAGGCCTGGCCAGCCGACATGCTCCATTCTGTGTCCCCAGCCATGCGGCGAGCCGTCAGGGGACCCCTAACTGCTACTCGTGTGGTGATAGTGTTCAGTGAGAATTTCAACGAGAATAAGTAACTACGTGATTCCCACAACTACGGTGGTAGAAATCCACAACAAACAACAAAAAAATGTATATAGATATAAAACCAGCTAAAGCAAGACATGGCCCTTGCCGGGTGTCACAGTGGACTAGGAGCTGTGAAGAAGGCTGAGGAGCGGGCGATCAGGGTACAGCCACTGTCCAAGTCTGGCTGCCACCTGTACACAACATGGAGCCCTCCGGTCTCCCCCCCACAGACACTTGGAACCCAAAGGAGGGCTGGCCGCCAGCTCGCTACGTTCGCTTTGCTTCTCTTTGTTTTGTCCTTGCTCCGCTTTGCTTTGCTCTTCCTGGCACAGTTTTGCTTTCCCATCCCTCCTTTCCTCTGCTGTTCTTGCCGTGGCTTTGCTTGGATTTGCGTCAGACTGCTTTGTTTTTTCTTCCCTCGTTATGGTTTATTTTTCATTGTGCTACTTTCCTTAGCTCTGCTTTGCCTTCCCCGACCTTGCTTTGTTTTGCTTTATGGGGCCATGCTTGCCTTTGTTTAGCTTCTCTCTGCTCTGCTTTGCCTTGCTATGTTTTGCCTTTTCTGGACATGCTTTGCATCTATTTTTTTTTTAATTATTATTATTATTTTTTTTTTTCTTTAAATGTTCATTGCATTCTTTTGGTTTCATTTTGGACCTATCTGATGTGTTTTTACAGGCCGTGCTTTGCTTTTCCAGACCTTGGTTGTTACTGCTTTTCTTTATGCCGCTAGGTCTTTTTCTTAGCAGGGTTTTACTCTGCCTTGCTCAGCTTTTATCCGCATTGCTCTGCTGTCCTGTGCTGTGCTAGGATTCTTTTGGAGACAGTCCCACTGGTTTTACTGGGCTAGCCGCCAGCTCGCTACGTTTGCTTTGCTTCTCTTTGTTTTGCCTTGCTCCGCTTTGCTTTGCTCTTCCTGGCACAGTTTTGCTTTCCCATCCCTCCTTTCCTCTGCTGTTCTTGCCCCTGCTTTGCCTCAGAGTGTTTTGCTCTTTCTCTCCTGGAAATACTTTGCATTTCCTTGTGCTACTTTCCTTTGCTCTGCTTTGACTTGCTCAGCTTTCCCTTCCCTGGCCATGCTTCCGGTTGCTTTATCAGGCCATGCTTTCCTTGGTTTAGCTTTGGTTTATAGACCTGGCACTGCTCGGCCTTTCCTACCCATGCTGTGTTTTGCCTTGCCTCAAACTGCTTTGCTTTCATTTGTTTGCTTTGTCTTTCCTGCTTACGCTTTGCTTTCCCTTTTGCTACTTTCCTTAGCTCTGCTTTGCCTTCCCTGGCCTTGCTTTCGTTTGCTTTATCAGGCCATGTTTTTCTTTGTTTAGCTTTGCTTTGCTCTGCTTTGCTTTGCCTTTCATCTTTTATTCGTTTTCCTTTTTTTTTAATTAATTAATTAATTTATTTATTAATTTATTTATTAATTAATTTATTTATTTCATGTTCCTTGCATGATTTGTTTTCATGTTGGACCTATCTGATGTGTTTTTACAGGCCGTGCTTTGCTTTTCCAGGCGCTGGTGGTCACTGCTTTTCCCTATGCCTAGCAGGGCTTTTCCTTGTCTTGCTCAGCTTTCATCCGCATTGCCTTCCTCTCCTGTGCTGTGCTAGGCTTCCTTTGGAGACTGTCTCACTGATTTTGCTGCCGAGTCGATTGGTAAATTTATGAACGCATAAACCATCGGAAACAGAACTTGGCCTCCCCGCAGTCCAGCGACTGTCCACTCGGAACTGGCACGTGTGGGCAGCAGGCCTGGCCAGCCGACATGGTCCATTCTTTGTCCCCAGCCATGCGGCGAGCTGCCAGGTGGGCCCCACTGCTCGTTGTGTGTCTGAGGTTCTCAACGACAGTAAGTAACTACATGATTCCCACAACTACGGTGGAAGAAATCCTCAACAACAACAAACAACAACAACAACAAGAACAACAAGAACAACAACAACAACAACAACAACAACAACAAAATACATAGAAATATATAAAACTAGCTAAGGCAAGACATGGTTCTTGCCCACCGTCACGGTGGACCAGGAGATGTGAAGGAGGCTGGGGAGAGGGCGATCAGGGTACAGCCACTGTCCAAGTCTGGCTGCCACCTGTACACAACATGAGGGCCCTCCGGTCTCCCCCCCACAGACACTTGGAACCCAAAGGAGGGCTGGCCGCCAGCTCGCTACGTTCGCTTTGCTTCTCTTTGTTCTGCCTTGCTCCGCTTTGCTTTGCTCTTCCTGGCACAGTTTTGCTTTTCCATACCTCCTTTTCTCTGCTGTTCTTACCTCAGATTGCTTTGCTTTTTCTCTCCTGGAAATGCTGTGTTTTTCCTTGTGCTACTTTGCTTTGCTTTGCTTTGCTTTGCTTTGCTTTGCTTTGCTTTTTCTTTCCTGGGCCTGCTACGTTTTTACTTGTGCGGTCATGCTTTATTTTTTATTTCTTTGCTTCGTGTTCCTGTCAGTGCTTTGCTTTACCTTCTCTGCTCTTCTGTACCTTTCTTAGCCTTGCTGTGCTTTGCTTTGACTCAAACTGCTTTCTTTCCTTGGCTTTCCCTTTCCTGGCACCGCTTTGTTTTTCCCCGTGCTCCTTTCCTTAGCTTTGCCGTCTTTATGAATGCATAAACAAGTTCATGAAACTTGTTTATGAACACATAGAAAAGTTAGCCGGCCTGCAGCCCGACAGCTGTCCCCTCGGAGCTGGCGGGCAGGGACAGGGATCTGGCTACCGGGCCAGGTCTATTTTGTTGCCCACCGTTGTCCGGAGAGCCACCAGGTGGGCTCTGTTGCTATTCGTCTGGGGAGGGGTGTGGGTTGAGAACAACAATAAATAACTACTCGATTCCTAAAACTAAAGGGGGAAACAGATGGAGAAAATACTATTATTATTACTACTACTACTACTATTTTTATTACGTTTTAATGATACTTATTTCTATTACTATTTAATACTTTTATTTCTAATAGCTTTTTAGTAGTATATAATAATAATAATAATAATAATAATGACAATAACAATTTATATAATGATAAGCAGCTAAAGCAAACCAGCCAGGCAGCCAGCCAAACTGAGTGGCACAGGTGGGGAGCCGTTCACGGCCGAGCAGGAGCCTCTGATGTCAGAGCGAGAGGCGGCCCGAGGCAACCGGGGGCCGCTGCCACACCCTGGCCTTCTCAAACGCCCAGCTCCCCATAACCCAGCGATTTCGACTGACGCTAAGTTAACTACACATTTTGTTTTGGCAGCACCGTTTTGCTTTGCTTTGCTTTCCCTGGCCCTGCGTTGCTTTGCTTTGCTTTGTATTCGTGGCACTGCTTCGCTTTTCCTGGCCCTCTTTTACTTTGGTTTTTCTGTTCCTCACCATGCTTTGCTTTTTCTGGCCTCGCTTTGTTTCGTTTTGCTTGACTTTGTATTCGTGACACCGTTTTTCTTTCCCTGGACCTCCTTTGCTTTGGTTTCTCTCGCCCTTCTTTGTTTTGCTTTTGCTGGCCCTGCCTTGCTTTGTTTTGCTTTACGTTGTATTCAAGACACCGCTTTTCTTTTCCTGGACCTCTTTTGCTTTGGTTTTTCTCGCCTTTCTTTGTTTTGCTTTTGCTGGCCCTGCCTTGCTTTGTTTTGCTTTACGTTGTATTCAGGACACCGCTTTTCTTTCCCCCACCCCCCAGGAAATCCTTAGCTTAGTTTTTTTTTTTTTTTTTTTTTTTTCCTCACCCTTCTTTGTTTTGCTTTTGCTGGCCCTACCTCGCTTTGTTTTGCTTTAGTTTGTATTCGTGACACCACTTTTCTTTTCCTGGACCTCTTCTGCTTTGGTTTTTCTTGCCCTGCTTCGTTTTGCTTTTCCCGGCCCTTCTTGGCTTTGCTTTTCCTTTTGCCTTTTTCTTTTCCCTGGCAGGGCTATGCTTTGTCTCGCTCCGCTTTCCGTTGCATTGCTCAGCTCTGCTTTGCCGTGCTAGGTAGGCTTCTTTTGCAGACCGTCGCACCGATTTGGGCATGAGTCGATCGGTGTATTGACGAAGGCATAAACCCTCAGGCGCACACCGTGGCCTCCCCGCAGCCCGACGACTGTCCCCTGGGAGCTGGAGGGTGGGGACAGGAAGCCTGGCCACCCACCCAGCACGGTCTATTCCTCATCCCCCGCTGTTCGGCGAGCCGCCAGGTGGGTCCCGCTGCTGCTGTTCGTCTGGGGATGGGGTTGGGTGAGGTTTTTTAGGACGATAAGTGACATTACATGATTCCCAATGATTTTGGTTCGTTTTGCTTTGCTTTACTTTTCCTTGCTTTACTTTTCGTTGCTCTTCCCCGCTTTGCTTTTCCTGCACCTGCTTCGACATGCTTTCCTTAGAACTGCCTATTTTTGGGGGGTTTTGGTTTGTATTCCCGGCACCGAATCCTTTTCTTTGCTCTGCTTTGCTGTTCCTACTCTGCTTTGCTTTTTTGCTCTGTTGATGTGTTTACACACTCGGGAACGCTGGGTCACCTCATTCGGCCTCCCCACAGCCCGCCAACCGTCCCTTCGCAGCTGGCAGGTGGGGGTGTGGGGGTCGGCCACCCAGCCAAGTCTATTCCAGTACCCCTGCTGACTGGGGAGCCGCCACCTGAGCTCAACTGCCATTTGCCTGAGGAGGCGGGGGGGGGGGGGGGGAGGGGGGGGGAGGAGGAGGGGGAGCTGAGGAGTGGAGGGGGGGGGGAGGTTTTGAAAGACGGTAAGGAATGACAGGATTCCTTAAGCTACAGCAGAAAACAGGCAACGGAACAAACTAATAACAAACATAAAGATAACAGCATTTATTTTCCAAAGCAGCTAAAGCAAAGCGGCCAGGCAGTCAGCCGCACTGAGTGGCACAGGTGGCGAGCCTCTCGCGGCCGAGCAAGAACCTCTGACGTCAGAGCGAGCGGCGGCCCGAAGCAGCCGGGGTCCGCTCTCTCCCCCCGCCCCCTCCCCTCCTCGTGGAGCCACCAGGTCTACTTCTCCCTCCTCCTCCCCGCTCCCCCCGCCCCCTCCCTCCTCGTGGAGCCACCAGGTCTACTTCTCCCTCCTCCTCCCCGCTGTCTCCCTCCCCCTTCCCCCTCCCCTCCTCGTGGAGCCACCAGGTCTACTTCTCCCTCCTCCTCCCCGCTGTCTCCCCCCCCGCCCCCTCCCTCCTCGTGGAGCCACCAGGTCTACTTCTCCCTCCTCCTCCCCGCTCCCCCCGCCCCCTCCCTCCTCGTGGAGCCACCAGGTCTACTTCTCCCTCCTCCTCCCCGCTCCCCCCGCCCCCTCCCTCCTCGTGGAGCCACCAGGTCTACTTCTCCCTCCTCCTCCCCGCTGTCTCCCTCCCCCTTCCCCCTCCCCTCCTCGTGGAGCCACCAGGTCTACTTCTCCCTCCTCCTCCCCGCTGTCTCCCCCCCCGCCCCCTCCCTCCTCGTGGAGCCACCAGGTCTACTTCTCCCTCCTCCTCCCCGCTCCCCCCGCCCCCTCCCTCCTCGTGGAGCCACCAGGTCTACTTCTCCCTCCTCCTCCCCGCTCCCCCCGCCCCCTCCCTCCTCGTGGAGCCACCAGGTCTACTTCTCCCTCCTCCTCCCCGCTCTCCCCCCCCCCCCCCCCGCCCCCTCCCGCCTCGTGGAGCCATCAGGTCTACCCCGCCGTCACGGCCATCGGTCTAGCCATCACGGCCACTGCTAGAGGGCGGCCAGTGATGAGAGTAAGAAGTCTGGAAGGCAAGCTTCATTTACTTTGGCATGAAATGAT